>NC_057807.1:146292093-146319319 GCF_018294505.1 Triticum aestivum
TGGGCTGTTTGCCTCAGACCACCCCGGGTGCCCGCACCTTCCACTCCCGGGCACCCGCACCCCCCAGAATCAGCCGCGTGCACTTTACGTTTTCCCTCATAACTTTCACTCCCGAACTCCGATTTGGGTGTTCTTTGGCTCGTTGAAAATCTAGCGACGTGCCCGAGCTGCTCATCTTGGTTTTGGCATTTTGGCATTTTGGCATATTTTCCTAAGTCATCCACCATATCATTTGTAAAACCACCATCACTTTCCGCAACTTAACCCATTTTGCTCCATTTAGCATTTGTGGTTGCTTGAGGGGTGACTTGAGTCTCCTAAGGTGTTTCAGCTACTTAGGGATGGTTGCTTCGTCATCACACACCCCCATCACTTCCACATTGCTAACTCCAGAACCACAACGCATTCCGCTACCACCATTTGACATTTGCCTTTAGAGATTTTGAGTTTGCGGTTTTTACCGTTTCCTAAGGTGTTTCGGCTACTTAGGGACGGGTCTACATAATCTTGTTATCTACATCTAGAACATCGCCACTCATCATCGCCACGAGGTTGTCTTCGACATCGACCACTTCACCAATTTGACACCCTAACCGTAAGCAAGAACGGCAACATCTATATCACCTTGGTATCGTGGTATCCCATCTTTGTACATTCTTGCCATTACATTGTTAACCCCTTAGCCCATTTTGCGTCACTTGCCTATCGAGACTAGCCATTTGAGTATTGCCGGTAACGTTACTTGTGCACATTAGTGATCCATACCTTCCATTGCATACATACCATATCATATTGGTATCATCGTGGTATCATCATATCATCCCTTGTGTCACAAGATCGTTCCCGCATATATACAATTGCTATCTTGGTTTGTGCATTTTGCATAAATGGCCATATAAAAAAAAGGAATAAGCTTTTAAGCAAAAAGAGAGCAAAGAGCTTGTCAGCAAGAACCATAGCATCATACCACATTGCACATAAGATTGTCATATCCGATCATCTTGGATCATCTTGAAAAGAACAGCGGGAACATCATACACATAGCATACTTGGGATCGAAAGCTCATATATTTTGCATCTTATAGGTTGTGCACAAGTGTCGTATCCGCCTATTGAGCAATCGTGCTAGCGTCTCTGTTGAGTTATGCAACACGAGCGTTTTCCGTGGACTCCACATTTTGTGCTCATTCCTTGGTTGCACGACCCCATTTATCTATCCGTGTATGTGTTTCCGTGTGCCACATATTGCTATTGGTCTACTTGTTTCACTTGCGAATTTGTGAATCTTTTCCAACATTATTGAATCTTGCTAACATGTTGCATCAAATTTTTGTGCCACTATCCTCACCGAGCTCCACCATAAGCTTTACTTGATAGGTGTGAGTGAACAAGTCTGGTACCAATTCCACTATTCTTTCATCTCACATTGAGTGAAACGGGATACATCCTCAACTTTGGGAAAAGGTAATTTGGTATTGTTTATCTCATTTCCTACTCACCTCTACTCGAGTCTTGTGATGGATAGGCAAGGCATTTCATCTCTGGTCTTCCACGACAACGACAACACGAACAACTACATCACCAAAACGCCCATCTTCGGACTACAACGAGCAATGCAATGCATTGAGCGACTCGCCATCGACATTCGCCAAAATGAAGCAAGGATATGGGACTACCTCGACACCAAGTTGGTCGAACAAAGGAATCAAGTAGGAGACATGGTGGCCAACTACAAGTCTTCTTCCCCTTCGTCATCTTCAAGGCGGTGACGCTCAAGTGGCCAATCTTCGGCACATCATCGAGCTCAAGCACTACAACACCATCAAGATGAAGATGCTCGCGATGCGTACACCTACAAGTCCCAAAAAGCTCTACATCAAGCTACGGCCAAACTTCATGAGCACAAGAGAAGACCGCGAGACGAGCACCAACAAGACGGAGCTATGACTACTACCACCACTTCGGCATCTTCGCCAAGTGTTCTCAAGGCCATCCACAACGACGATGACGAGATGATCGAGCATGGGATTTTCCCTTCGGTCATGGAGGAGAGCGATGATGTGCCATCTTCGGCCTTCATCCACGGCGACGACGACGAGATGGTTGAGCATGGGATTTTCCCTTCGACCACGACGACGTATGATGACTTGAGTGACTTGTGCCACCATATTGAGAGTGAGCGTGACTTCACCACTAGCCCCATATATGATGAGTTGCCACGATTCCCATGTGAGGAGAGCCACCAACACCACCACTTGAGTGATTTGAGTGACTCCACCATATGTGACATTGAGTGCACCTACCTTGAGGGAGTGAGTGAGTCACCACCACATAGAGAGAGTGAGGTAGTTGATACGGCATGTGAGGCCATTTTGATTTCTAACAACTTAACCTCTACCTCTATTGCGTCTTCTCATTTGGTGCTAGGTCCCATATATGATGATGCACCGATCCGCGACGACTTCGTCCTTCCTATGGACAAGATGATGGCCATGGTGGAATATGATGCACCCCCACATGGTTCCATCAAGATGAATATGATGACCACCATTTGGTCTTTGCCACCTCACCTACACCACATGAGTGGAATGACATCGGTAACATAGGTGATGGTGATGCTCTTGTCCCACTAGTGGACATTCTAGACATTGATTGCTTGCACGATGTTGACCCACCTATTACCATGCTTCATGCTAGTATGATTTCCCCATGCGATGATTTACCCGTTTATGATGAGTTTGATGATTGCCATGCGGAGTCTAGTAGTTGTGATGCCATGTTACATAGGATTTATTGTGATAATTCTCTTGGTCACATCATGTTTGATAATACGCTTGACTTGTCATATGCTATGCATGAGATCAATCATATGTCTTATTTGCAATCTCATCATAATGATTATGCATATGCCATTAAAATTAATCCACTTTGCACATATGGCATAGATGACAAGCCCATGGTCAATGGCTTTTATTTTTCATGTGATGATATTGCCATGCTTCCTTTACATGATTTGCGCAATTCATCTACTATACCATGCCGTGACCACATAGAACCAAATATGCTTTGTTTTGGATGTTGTCAATATTCTCCATGTAAAGTTTCCAATATTGCTCATGAGGAGACCCCCATAGTTTCCTCATGCATTTTGGGAGATTTTGATTCATCCTATCCATTGCATGATCCCAATACTTGTGTGCACAATATGCTTCCCATGAATAAACATGCTAGTGATGTGCCATATACTCTATGCTAAATTTGCATCCCCATCGTGTTATACACAATAACTATTCTTTCATGATGGATGCCATGTTCTTATACCATGCATCAAATTTCTTTGAGCGATGCTTATCTTGTGCTACCTCACATTTGCACATACACATCATGATGGATGATGTGTACATTTACCACGCACACAATTTCTTTGGTTTGTGTTTCTTTTGTGTAGGTACCCATGAATACTTGTCAACCTCACAATCCCATGAGTTGACAAAATGAGCTCTAGAGAGCAACGATGACTTGGGATCACATGGATTGCCTTTCCCACCACTCTCTTCGCGCAAAGACTTCGTGCATTTCTTCTACATGGCTCTCACTTGGCTATGGGTTATTGTTCATTACATATTCTATGCCTATCTTGCCATGTTCACTTTGCATGATATGCTCATTCCTATGCATTTGCTATGCATTTGTGACCCATGCTTTGCATTACACATGATGATTGATTCTACTACTTGTATGTGTATTTGCAAGCTTGGTGGAGATATTGCTTGTTATTGCCATGTTCCATTTATGCCACATTCCTATGATGATACTATGATCTTGCTTTGTGCTCGTGCTTGCAATATGTCATGTGCATTGCCTATATCTCTTATTTGCTCACATGACATGATTTCCATGATCTCCTCTAGCATGTTGCATCTTTGCTCCACTAGTTTGCACGACTTGATTTCTATGCTTTCTCATGTTGCATCCACTCCTTGGATTACTTTCTCCTATCACATGTTTGGTTGCAACAATGTCATTCCTTCACATATGCCATGTCCCATTTATTGCTACACGCTTGCCTTGATTGCCTCACACATGATGAACAATTGCTCTTTCTATTGTGTTGAGTGCCCCTCGATTTTCACTACACCCTATGCACATTATGCTTGGATTGTCTTGCACTTGCATGTGTTTAGTCATATCATGTTCTTGGGTGTTGTGAAGGACTCTTATGCCTACCATAGACTGTTCATTGAGAGTCTTATGCATGCTTGCTATGACATTGAGGTAGATGCTTGTTCACTTGTCCCACATATTAGCACCTTTGCCTCACCCTTGCATGATTGTTTCCATGATGCTTCTCCATGTGCTCAATTTATGTGCTTACATGCCATGCCACACTCCCTTGTCACACCATATGCTATGCTTGATGACGACACTTGTTTGGTGAATCACCTCTCGAATGTTTGGTTTTGCTCTAACGCTGACCACATTTGTTTTTCCAAGTATTTGTTGTACTTGCTAATTTTGAAGGAATCACAAGACGGCGCGACATCGGAGAGTGACCATTTTGAGCTTGACAATGATGAGTGCTTGGTGGTTGTCCACTTCTACACGGCGACGCCATCTCTTTCCAATGGTGATGAAGATCACGATCCATGGATGGATCTCTCCCAAGGAGGGGGCGGGGGAGATGATGTGGAGCATCCCTCGTCCATCCACATGGACACACCATCACCATCGCAAGCACCGAGAGGACCGGTGACAAGAGCACGTGCACGCAACATCGACAACCAGGTCAGTTCTTTCCTCTTCGAGTCTCGTTCGGAATCGCATATGAATCAGGTCCTACCTCAATCGGAGACGTTGTGCATTCTAAGGTACTTAGTAGATCGTCACGAGGAAGCATGGAGGGAAACACCAAGTTCACCCGGAGACACATGGAGGAAGGAGAAGGAAGATGGGCATGAAGGAGTGGAGCCACTCGACACCCCGGGTGCCCGACCCCTGCGTCCCCGGGTGCCCGGCCGCCGGCCGTGCTGGGCCTGGCCGCCCCGGGTGCCCGGCCAGGAGGCCCCGGGTGCCCGACCCCTCTCGCTGGAGCTACTGCCTTCCACCCCGGGTGCCCGGGCCTTGCTCCCCCGGGTGCCCGGCCCATGCCCCCAGCCGCCTGGCGCGCCCCCGGGTGCCCGGGCTTGGAACCCCCGGGTGCCCGGGCCATCTACAGCCGGCCCTGTCCAGCCAGGGTGCCCGACCCATCGGCCCCGGGTGCCCGGGCACCTACAACCGCACCACCTCTGGGTGCCCGGGCCTCTTTGCACCGGGTGTCCGGACCACTCCGCGAATGCCTGCATGCAAGTTGGGGATTTTTCCCTTGTAAGCCTCTCCCTCTCATATTTCACCCCTAGACTATAAGTAATCCCCACCTAGCTCATTAGAGGGGATAGCTAAGAATAGACACAAATCATAGAGCTTAGCTCATGTATCTCCCCTTGTGGGTTTCCTCCTAAGGGAGAAGGATCCCTAGGATCATCAATCCCTCCTAAGGGAGAAGGATCCATAGGATCATCAAGCCCTCCTAATGGAGAAGGATTCCCCAAGTGAATCATCAAGCCCTCATCTCCTTCATAGGATTTGGGATGAACTCTACCATGTACCTTGTTTCCCTTTGATTGTTCATGTACCTTGTGGATCTTGTGTGTTTGTTGGTTTAGTGGATGTGTGATTGGACTTGTTCTTGAGTGTTCCTCTTGTTTTATCTCTTGTATTCATCTTGTTCTTGGGGATCCCCCCTCCAATTCGTGAAAGATCTTCACTTAGGGTTCCACCCTACAACAATAAGCCTAGACGAACTCTTATATAAAGCAAAGCGCTCCCGAGGACACATGGGAATTGTCGTCAAGTTAATTTTCATCATGCTCACATGATTCACGTTCGTTACTTGATAATTTGATATGTGGGTGGATCAGTGCTTGGGTGCTGTCCTTACTTGGATAAGCCTCCCACTTATGATTAACCCCTCTCACAAGCATCCGCAACTACAAAAGAAGAATTAAGACAAATCTAACCATAGCATGAAACATGTGGATCCAAATCAGCCCTTTACGAAGCAAAGCATAAACTAGGGTTTAAGCTTCTGTCACTCTAGAAAACCATCATCTACTTATTACTTCCCAATGCCTTCCCCTAGGCCCAAATCATGGTGAAGTGTCATTTAGTCGATGTTCACATAACACCACTAGAGGAAAGACAACATACATCTCATCAAAATATCAAATGAGTACCAAATTCACATGATTACTTATAACAAGACTTCTCCATATCCTCAGGAACAAACATAACTACTCACAAAGCATATTGATGTTCAAGATCATAGGCGTAATAAATATCATTAAGGATCTGAACATATGATCTTCCACCAAATAAACCAACTAGCATCAACTACAAGGAGTAATCAACACTACTAGCAACCCACTGGTACCAATATGAGGTTTTGAGACAAAGATTGAATACAAGAGGTGAATTAGGGTTTGAGAGGAGATGGTGCTGGTGAAGATGTTGATGAAGATTTACCCTCCCTCGATGAGAGGGATCGTTGGTGATGACGATGGCTTAGATTTCCCCCTCCGGGAGGGAAGTTTCCCTGGCAGAATAGCTCCGCTGGAGCTGTAGATTGCTATTGCCCAGGTTCTGCCTCGATACGGTGGCGCTTCATGCCGAAAGCTCCCTTATGATTTTTCCTAGGTCAATACCTTTCATATAGTAGAAGATGGACACCGAGGGCTGGCCAGGGGGCCCACAAGCTCAGGGGTGCGCCCCCAGGCTTGTGGCCACCTCGTGGGTCCCCTTTTGTTGTTTCTTCACCCAATATTTTTTATATATTCCAAAATAATTCTTTGTAAAGTTTCAGGACATTTGGAGTTGTGCAGAATAGGCATATCAGATTTGCTCCTTTTTGGTCCAGAATTCCAGCTGCCGGCATTCTCCCTCTTCATGTAAACCTTGTAAAATAAGTGAGAAAAGGCATAAGAATTGTATCTTAAAGTCTAATAACAGCCCATGATGCAATAAATATCAACATAAAAACATGATGCAAAATGGATGTATCAGATCACGTAACATTTAGACAACTTGAGGGATGTTGATTTAAGTGGGAGTTCACTAGTAATTTGATTAACTGAACAAATTATCATGAACATAGTCGAAATGTCTCTGCAAATTATGCTGCAGAATAATGATTCGCGCTATAGCTCCCCTAAATTTCAATGCGTTCCTAGAGAAAGAAAAGTTGAAAGATGATGGAAGCAACTATGCGGACTGGGTCCATAATTTGAGGATTATCCTCACTTTTGCACAGAAGGCTTATGTCCTTGATGCACCGCTAGGTGAACCACCCGCTTCTGAAAATCTGGATGCTATGAACGTCTGGCAGACTAGAAGTGATAACTACACGATAGTTCAGTGTGCTATGCTTTCCGGCTTAGAACCGGGGCTCCAAAGACGTTTTGAGCACCATGGTGCATATGAGATGTTCCAGGAGCTGAAATTGGTATTTTCGCCTCATGCCTGGGTTGAGAGGTATGACACCTCCGACAAGTTCTTTACTTGCAAGATGGAGGAGAACATCTTCGTTAGCGAGCATGTACTCAAGATGTCTGGGTAGTACAACCACTTGAATCAATTGTGATTTATCTTTCGGATGAATTAGCGATTGATAGAGTTCTCCAATCACTACCACCAAGCTACAAGGGCTTCGTGATGAACTATAATATGCAAGGGATGGAGAAGATGATCCCTGAGCTCCTCGCGATGCTTAAGACCGCGGAGGTAGAAATCAAGAAAGAGCATCAAGTGTTTATGGTCAATAAGACCACTACTTTCAAGAAAGACAAGGGAAAGAAAGGGAACTTCAAGAAGAATGGCAAGGCAGTTGCCACTCCCATGAAGAAACCCAAGGCTGGACCCAAACCTGAGACTGAGTGCTTCTATTGCAAGGGGAATGGTCACTGGAAGCGGAACTGCCCTAAGTACTTGGTAGATAAGAAGGCAGGCTATGTCAACAAAAGTATATTTGATATACATATTATTGATGTGTACCTTGCTAGTGCTCGTAGTAGCACCTGGGTATTTGATACTGGTTCGGTTGCTCTTATTTGCAACTCGAAACAGGAGGTGCGGAATAAACGGAGACTAGCTAAGGATGAGGTGATGATGCACGTTGGAAGTGTCTCCAAGGTTGATATGATCGCCATTAGCACGCTCCCTCTACCTTCGGGATTAGTTTTAAACCTAAATAAATGTTATTTGGTGCCTGCGTTAAGCATGAACAATATATTCGGATCTTGTTTATTGCGAGAAGGTTATTCATTTAAGTCACAAAATAATGGTTGTTCTATTTATATGGATAATATCTTTTATTTTCATGCACCTAATGTGAATGGTTTATTCTTGTTGAATCTCGATCGTAGCAATACCCAAATTCATAATATTGATGCCAAAAGATGCAAAGTTGATGAAGATAGTTCCACATATTTGTGGCACTGCTACTTAGGTCATATTGGTGTCAAGCGCATGAAGAAACTCCATGATGATGGACTTTTGGAATCACTTGATTATGAATCATTTGAAACATGTGAACCATGCTTCATGGGTAAGATGACTAAAACCCCATTTTACGGTAGAATGGAGCAGGCAAATGACTTGTTGGAAATAATACATACCAATGTATGTGGTCCAATGAGTGTTGAAGCATGAGGTGAATATTGTTATTATCTTACCTTCACAGATGATGAGTAGACACGGGTATATTTACTTGATGAAACACAAGTCTGAAATTTTGAAAAGTTCAAGCAATTTTAGAGTGAAGTTGTAGATCATCGTGACAAGAAGATAAAATGTCTACGATATGATCGTGGATGTGAGTATCTGAGTTACGAGTTTGGTATGTATTTAAGACAATGTGAAAGTTAGGTCACAACTCACACCACCTGGAACACCATAGTGTAATGGTGTGTCCGAATGTCGTAACCGTACTTTATTGAATATGATGCGTTCTATGATGTCTCTTACCGATTTGCCACTATCATTTTGGGGTTATGCATTAGATACAGTCGCATTCACTTTAAATAGGGCATCATCTAAATCCATTGAGACGATTCGTATGAATTATGGTTTGGCAAGAAACCTAGGTTTTATTTTCTTAAGGTTTGGGTATGTGACGCTTATGTCAAGAGGCTTCAGCCTGATAAGCTCAAACACAAAGCGGAGAAGAGCGTCTGCATAGGATACAAAGAGACCATTGGGTGTACATTCTATCACAGATCCTAGGGCAAGATCTTTGTTGCCAAGAATGGGTCCTTTCTAGAGGAGTTTCCCTCGAAAAAAGTGAGTGGGAGGAAAGTAGAACTTGATGAGGTAATCGTACCTTCTCTCTGTTAGATTCGTACGTACTCCTAGATTTGTATTTAAACAGAGATGGTTTCCAATTTGTTTTCAAACATGTGAATGTGCTTGTTCTCGCGCATGCTCTTACTACTAGGATATTGCCACGTATAGCTAGTCCAATAGTAACTTTTTTAAGCTCCCCGTCCAATAGTACAAGTGGAGTACTAACAACATCTACAGTAGAGTATGCAGTGCTCATAGTACTAGTAGTATACACCCTCTGTTTTTATTTACTCCGCATAAAATGGAGGGAGTAGTAGTATAAATCATGCATGCAGGGGAGGGGGAGGGACGTCAGTTTGCTCTCAACTGCGGTCCCACAAGCGAGCAAAAACACAAGACAATGCGCGTTCCATTTGGTGAGTGATGTGGAGGGTCCAGCGTGCCGGGGTGCAACGCCAACGCGACAAGAGCGATGTACAGTCAAAACAATGGACCAGTCGTCACCGAAACCACTATTCACACCAGAACCTTCGCTACTCGGCAAACGCCAGCCACTGCCCCAAAAGCACACCTCCTCTCCAGGCCATCCCCAACTTTCAATCCCCTAGACCGCATCAAGCGTCCCCTAGTTCGCTGAAAAGCCATGGTGGGCTGCAAGATCACGTACTACAAGATGCTAATGTCGGATCGCCACGCAGAAATCATGGCGGCGATCGGTGCCACAGACCTTTGTTCCCAAGCTCACTTTGCCACGGGCCACTATCGGTGTACAAAAGTAGGGGCTCTGCTTTTGACCCCTTTACTTGTGCACAGGCAGTCAGAGCCTCCCACCACGGCCACGCATAAACACGGCAAGAAAGGAAGCTGAAAGAGAAGCCGAAGCCACAAGGACAAATGAAGCAACAACAAGGACCAAGGCCACAAAGATCAGATAGGTGTAGCAAGTTCCCCCGGCAAGGACCCTTGCCGGGGCAGCCACAGCAGCCCCGGCAAGGCCCTTGACGGGGCAGCTCGCCCATGCCAACCGAGCGAGCCACCCTTGAGCCCACCAACACTAAACAGATGCGTTGGGACAAGGCTCGGGAGGCACCTCCGTGGTGGCATGCAGATCTTTGTGAAGACATAGAATGCCCAAGATCAAATGAGGATAGGAAGGCAACCATCCTCACCGAAGAAACCCATGAGACCCCCGGCAAGATCCTTGCCCGGGAAGCCAGCGTGCCACGGCAAGACCCTTGCCGGGCCACCTGGCAAGACCCTTGCCGGGCCACCTGGCAAGAACCTCACCAAGCGCATCGGCAGGGCCACTGCCAGGCCCGTGCCAACCAAGTTTTCACCACCGTTCGCATGCAGCTGCCGACCCAACCAGCTGGGCAGGCACCTACGTGGCAGCATGCAATCCTTCGTGGAGGCTCCACCACCGCGCCACCTCAGCTGCCTGCCTGCCTACATGGCACCACATGCATCGATGGCCAGGGCGCGTGTCGAAGCGAGGGGGAGCGACGACGGACGGGACGGGCCTCACCCCCGTCCCCGATAAAGTGAAGGGACACCTAAGCCACGCATTAAATGCGTCTTGTCCTATAATACTAGCGATAACCTCGCAATGCTGTAGCACTTTCCACCTCCTGTATGCCACTGTGGCAGCCCCTTTCTCCTATAAAAGGAGGCCCATGGCACACAGAGAAAGGATTCGGCTCTTTCGAACCACACAGCACCCAGAACTAGTTCGAGAGCTCAAGAACACCAAATATATCCACCAAAGCAGGATCGTAGGGTTTTACGCATCTTTGCGGCCCGAACCTGGGTAAAATCCCTTTGTGTTGTCCACTAGTCCCGCTCTTCTCACGATCTCCGCGCCCCTCAACCGCAGAAGGGATTCCAGTGATCCCATAGGTGTCGTTTTCCACCGACATCTTTGGTGCGCCAGGTAGGGGGAGCGCTATTGTGAGAATTTGGTCTAGCAGTTGGCCTAGCTATTCTTCATCGCCATGGCTCCTAAGAAGAAGGCGACCACGGCGATCGGTTCATCCGGGACCAATTTGCCGGCACCGGTGCGGACCAGTAGCGGGCCAGTCACGGAGAGAACCCGTGGCGTGGCCCGCGAACATCCATATCACCCTGGCAGTTCAGGCCTGGCGAGTGGCGCCGTTCGCGCGCCAGACGACGAGCCACCAGTCGCGGGCTCCAGAGACGGAGACGGAGTCGGCCCCCCCGCAGGCGGCGTGGGGCCCTTCAGGGGCGCCGCCGTCCCGCCAGGCGGCAGCACGACGACCTCCAAGACACCAACACCGACGCCCGCATCGTGCTCCTCTCAGGTTGTGCGAGATGAGTAGCGTCACCCTGTCGGTGACCCTGCGCGCCGCCCTGGGAAGAGTCCCATGCGTCCATCACATGAAGAGGAGGTCCAGCATGCGCGCCGAGGTGCTGATGGAAGTGGCGAACGGCTGCGGAGCCGTGATGCAGCTCCTTCTAACATGGTTAGGAGTCGAGGCGCGTCGCGGTCCAACCAGCTTTCGCCGCCACCCACGCCAGCGGAAGCCCTAGCACGCGCACAACTGCTCCTCGATTTTCCTCTCGACACGGTGAAGCTTGACGAATGGAGGGCCACCGTCCGGAGCCTCGTCGGCATCGCCAACAACGATGGGCTGCGGCCGGCGGAACCCGTCGGCCGTCGCTCCGCCGGGCTGCCACGTGCTGGCGGAGGCCATGCCGGAGGTGACGCGGCCACGGTATATTCCCCGCCTCCATCCCGACCGCCCCAGACGTCGGCCCATCGCGGCGACACTCGTGATGATATTTCCATCGCGTCGTCTGACCCGCGAACCAACCGCGATCAGCGCCAGGTCCTTTAGGAGCGAGCTCATGAGGACGCTCGAACTACGATCGAGCGCCGACGTGACGCGCGCCACCAGTCGGACAGGCGGGCCGGGCCCGCTATAGACCACCAGCGCCGGGAGGCTATGGTGGCCTACCTTACGAGGTGGGTTGTCCGGCCTTCACCCGTGAGCTACGGCAGTTCCAGTGGCCCTCCCACCGTACGTTCAAACCCGACGTTGGCGAGAAGTATAATGGTAAGACCCACCCGTCAGAGTTCCTCAGCATCTACACCATTGCGATGCAAGCTGCTGGGGCCCGCGACGATAAGGTGCTTGCCAACTACTTCCTGTTGGCACTCAAGCCTAATGTTATGTCATGGTTGATGCACTTGCTGGTGGATTCCATCTCTTCTTGGGCGGATCTGTGCCATGAGTTTGTTGGCGCCTTTACCGGGGGTCACCATGCTCATGGCCAGGTGAGTGATTTACACATCATCCCCCAGAAGGAAGGAGAAAACATGTGCAAGTACATCCAAAGGTTCAGCCGGGTGTAGTACAACATCCCCGATGTTCATCCCGCTGCAGGGATCAGTGTGTTCCACCAGAACGTGTGCAATCGCAAGATGCGTGAAGAACTAGCGATGAACAAGGTTAAGGATGTGGCCGAGCTCTATGTTCTGGCCGATCGGTGCGCTCGTGCCGTGGAGGGAAGGAAGTACCCCAGCAAAGATGCCGGTGCGGAAACCGAGTCCACTGGCGATACCGCCATCCCAGCAAAGAAAGGCCGACGCCGTAATAGGAAGCGCAAGGGCAAGGCCGTGCTTGCCGTTGAGGGATCCGACGACACCGGCACCACCAAGAAGACCAAGGCAAGTGACCCCGGCAAGGAGGTTGCCGGGTGTGACGCTTGCCGGGACTTGGTGGCTGCCGACAAGCCAGGAGGCTCCAACAAGCAGTACTGCAAGATCCACCGCACCAAGGGCCGCGATCTCCAAAACTGCCGGCAGGTAGAGCTGCTCGCCGAGAAGCAGAAAGCCGAGTATGAGCGGCGGGACAAGGAGAAGGGCCCAGATGGTACCGAGGGATCTGGCAAGAAAGGTGGCGTCCAAGGAGGCCGCCACGACAAAGATAATCAGCAAGAGAGGCCCGCCCGGGGCCGCGAAAAGAAGCAGGAAGACGATGATCATGACGAGGACGACGAGCCTGGCGACCACGAGTTCCAGAAAGCTACAGAGGCCATGTGCGTCGATGTTGGCGCCTCACTGCATACATCCCACCGCCAACTCAAGCAGTGGGCACGTGAGATCACCGCGGTGGAGCCATCGTTTGACGCATGAAAGCCGCTGAAATGGTCCAGCACGCCCATCATCTTCGACACCGAGGACCACCCTGACCGCACTACTGTGGTCGGGTGCTTGCCGTTGTTGGTTTCACCAACAATCCGCCACCTCAAGGTGACAAAGATGTTGGTTGACGGCGGGGCCGGCCTGAACTTGATCTCGCCCGTTGTGGTCAGAAGGCTACAGATCCCTGATGGAGACCTCGAGGAGATGGGTACTTTCCAAGGGGTTAACCCGGGGAGGAGCCAGCCAAAAGGGAAGATCACGCTGCCCGTGTCATTCGGAGGCGAGTTGAAGCACAGGACGGAGAGGATTGTTTTCGACGTAGCTGAGATCCCCTTGCCTTACAACGGGATCCTCGGCCGCCCGATGCTAGCCAAGTTCATGGCGGCTTCACACTACGCCTATAACATGCTGAAGATGCCCGGGCCGATGAACATCATCACCGTCCCCTCTGACAAGAAAGATGCGCTGATCTGCGCCGACCAACTCTATCGGGAAGCGGTTGCAGCAGCTGCCGCTAAGGCACCTGCTCCTGCTGACGGAGCCCCGGAGGAGAAGAAGATTGGCGAGACTCCTCGCGCCCACTCCGGCAAGCACACCTCTTCGGGGTGTCGCGCTTCTGTTGAGAATGTGCCAGAGAGCTCCGCCGGCAAGAGGAAGAAGTCCAGGGCTACATCACCAGAGACCAAGAAAGTTCCCGTCAAGGAGGACGGCACGGGAGGAGCTTTCACAATAAGCTCCACCCTCGACGGCAAATAGGAAAGCGAGCTCGTCACCTTCCTGCGGGCGAATGTCGATGTGTTTGCATGGCAAGCCTCCGACATCCCCGGCGTCCTAGGGAGGTGATTGAGCACCACCTTACTGTCTGTCCTCATGCACGGCCCGTCAAGCAGAAGGTCAGGAAGCAAGCTCTAGAGAGGCAAGAGTTCATCACGGAGGAAATCAGAAAGCTAGAGGCGGCAGGCTTGGTGAGGGGAGTACTCCATCCGATGTGGTTGGCCAATCCGGTAGTGGTGCGCAAGGCAAATGGGAAATGGAGGCTGTGTACTGACTACACAGACATCAATAAGGCCTGTCCAAAGGACCCTTTCCCGTTGCCGCGCATCGACCATATTGTTGACTCCACAGCTGGGTGTGACCTCTTATCATTCCTCGACGCCTAGTCGGGGTACCACCAGATCTTCATGACAAAGGAAGACGAGGAAAAGACGGCATTCATCACCCCGTGTGGTATGTATTGCTTTTTACGGATGCCTTTCGGGTTGAAAAGTGTCGGCTCAACCTTTGCAAGAGCAGTCCAAATTGGTTTTGAGCCCCAGCTACATAGAAATATGGAAGCTTATATGGATGACATAGTGGTCAAAACCAAGGACAGAGTAACACTTGTGCAAGATCTAGAGGAAACATTCGGGAACCTGCGCAAGATCAACCTCAAATTGAACCCTGAGAAGTGTGTCTTCGGTGTCCCGTCCGGCAAGCTTCTCGAGTTCTTTGTGTCCCAGCGCGGGATCAAAGAAAACCCAGATAAGATCAAGGCCATCGAGCAGATTGAGGCACCCAAGCGGATCAAGGACGTGCGTCGGCTCACTGGGTGCGTTGCTGCCATGAGTCGGTTCATCTCCAAATCAGCGGAGCGTGCCCTTCCTTTCTTCAAGATCTTGAAGAAAGCAGGGCCAGTGGAGTGGACCCCAGAAGCCGAGGCAGCGCTGCAGGATTTGAAGAAATACCTCTCCTCTACCCCAGTGCTGGTTGCGCCCAAACCACAAGAACCGTTGCTGCTCTATCTAGCGGTAACGAACCAGGTGGTTAGCGCCGCACTAGTGGCGCAGAGGGAGGCCGACGAAAAGGCAGTGACAACGGCAGAGCCAACAGATGGCGGGCCGAAACCCTCTCCGGCAGGGCTCAATCCCGGCAAGATCGAGTCCCCGACAGGGGCTGACGGCAGCGCAACAAGACCCACGCAACCGGGTGAAGAGGCGCAGAAGAAGAAAATGGTGCAGCACCCAGTGTACTTCGTCAGCTCCCTCTTGCAGGGGGCTAGGTCGAGGTACTCAGGTGTGCAAAAGCTGCTCTTCCGCCTCCTTATGGCCTCGAGGAAGCTGCACCACTACTTCCAAGTGCACGAGATCACGGTGGTCACCCGCTTCCCATTGCAACGGATACTACACAACCCAGATGCAACGGGGAGGATCGTGGAATGGGCCCTGAAGCTGTCAAGTTTCGGTTTGAAGTTTGAAAGTACCTTGACAATTCAGAGCAGAGTCTTGGCGGAGTTTGTTGCAGAATGGACCTCGATGCCCGACGAAGAGGTACATGAGACCACTCTCCCCGGCAAGGAAACGAGCTGCAACTGGATCATGTACTTTGATGGTGCCTTCTCGCTGCAAGGCACTGGTGCTGGTGTGCTGCTTGTTACACCCACCGGAGAGCACCTCAAGTATGTCATCTAGATGCACTTTCCTCGGGAGATGTCAACCAACAACACCGCCGAGTACGAGGGTTTGCTTGCCGGTCTCAGGATCGCGGCAGACCTCGGGAGTTAAGAAGCTCATCATCAGGGGAGACTCACAGCTCGTCGTCAGGCAGGTCAAAAAAGATTACCAAAGCCCGTTGATGGAAGCTTACGTAGATGAGGTGAGGAAACTGGAGGAGCGCTTTGACGGTATACAAGCGAAGCATGTCCCTCGGGCGGAGAACGACATCGCTGACTACCTGTCAAAGCACGTTGCCCTCAAGCTACCTGTGGAACCAGGTACCTTCATGCTTCAGTTAACCCAACCATCCGTTGAGCCGTCGACTGGGCAGAACAAGCGGAGGAAGCTAGGCCCCGGCAAGTACTTCCCCACTGAGCTCCCCGAAGCCGCCAGCGAAGATGTTGCCATGGATGCCGATCCTGCCGCGGGGCAACCAACTCCGGCACGACCTCAGGTCATGGTCGTGGAGGCGGCCACTCATGTGGCAGAAGAGATGCCTTTGGTCCTTGCCGTCGAGCCCCAGGCTCCGGCATGGGCGCAACACACCGTCCGTTTCCTTCAAAAAGGAGAGCTTCCTGAGGAGCAGGAAGAGGCAGAAAGAGTAGCCCGCCGGTCTGCTCTGTACCAATTCGTTGATAACGTATTGTACAGAAAAAGACCGAATGGGGTGAAATTGATGTGCATCTCCCGGGAGGAAGGACTAAAGCTGTTGGCAGAGATACATGGAGGCATATGTGGCTCCCACATAGGGTCGAGGGCCCTTGCCGACAAGGCCATCCGGCAAGGTTTCTTCTGGCCCACCGCCCTCCAGGATGCGACGACACTAGTGACCAAGTGTCAAGCGTGCCAGTTCCATTCGAAGAAGCTTCATCAACCAGCTCAAGCCCTTCAAACTATCCCTCTCTCTTGGCCCTTCTCGGTCTGGGGGCTCAACATACTGGGCCCTTTTCCCCGTGCCATCGTGGGCTTTGAGTACTTGTACGTCACAATCGACAAGTTCGCAAAGTGGCCAGAGGTGGAAGCAGTGAGGAAGGTGACAGCTGATAACCCACAAGTGTAGGGGATCGCAACAGCTTTCGAGGGTAAAGTATTCAACCCAAATTTATTGATTCGACACAAGGGGAGCCAAAGAATATTCTTGATTATTAGCAGTTGAGTTGTCAATTCAGCCACACCTGGATAACTTAGTATCTGCAGCAAAGTATTTAGTAGCAAAGTAGTATGATAATAAAGGTAACAGTAGCAAAAGTAAAGATAATAATTTTTGGGTTTTTGCAGTAATTGTAACAGTAGCAACGGAAAAGTAAATAAGCGAAGAACAATATGTGAAAAGCTCGTAGGCAATGGATCAGTGATGGATAATTATGCCGGATGCGATTCCTCATGTAATAGTTATAACATAGGGTGACACAGAATTAGCTCCAATTCATCAATGTAATGTAGGCATGTATTCCGTAAGTAGTCATATGTGCTTATGGAAAAGAACTTGCATGACATCTTTTGTCCTACCCTCCCGTGGCAGCGGGGTCCTAGTGGAAACTAAGGGATATTAAGGTCTCCTTTTAATAGAGAACCGGAACAAAGCATTAGCACACAGTGAATACATGAACTCCTCAAACTATGGTCATCACCGAGAAGTATCCCGATTATTGTCACTTCGGGGTTGTCGGATCATAACACATAATAGGTGACTATAGACTTGCAAGATAGGATCAAGAACACACATATATTCATGAAAACATAATAGGTTCAGTTCTGAAATCATGGCACTCGGGCCCTAGTGACAAGCATTAAGCATAGCAAAGTCATAGAAACATCAATCTCAGGACATAGTGGATACTTGGGATCAAACCCTAATAAAACTAACTTGATTACATGGTAAATCTCATCCAACCCATCACCGTCCAGCAAGCCTATGATGGAATTACTCATGCACGGCGGTGAGCATCATGAAATTGGTGATGGAGGATGGTTGATGATGACGACGGCGACGAATCCCCCGCACCGGAGCCCCGAACGGACTCCAGATCAGCCCTCCCGAGAGAGATTAGGGCTTGGCGGTGGCTCCGTGTCGTAAAACACAATGAAACTTTCTCTCTGATTTTTTTCTCCCCGAACGTGAATATATGGAGTTGGAGTTGAGGTCGGTGGAGGTCCAGGCGACCCACGAGATAGGGGGTGTGCCCAGGAGGAGGGGGCGCCCCCCCTTTCTCATGGATAGGGTGTGGGGCCCCTGGTCTTGATTCTTTTGCCAGTATTTTTTATATTTTCCAAAAAGTCGCTTCGTGGATTTTCAGGACATTCCGAGAACTTTTCTTTTCTACACATAAAACAACATCATGGCAGTTCTGCTGAAAACAACGTTAGTCCGGGTTAGTTTCATTCAAATCGTGCAAGTTAGAGTCCAAAACAAGGGCAAAAGTGTTTGGAAAAGTAGATACGTTGGAGACGTATCAACAGTGCAGTCAGCCATCAAGTTCTTCAAGGGGCTAGTGTGCCGTTTTGGGGTGCCCAACAGGATCATCACCGACAATGGCACACAGTTCACAAGCCACGCCTTCATGCAGTACATTGAGGATCTCGGCAGCAGGGTCTGTTTTGCTTCCGTGGCACATCCACGGAGCAACGGCCAAGCGGAGAGAGCAAACGCTGAAGTCCTGCGAGGCTCGAGGACGAAGACTTTTGACAGGCTGCGCAAAAGCGGGAGGCGCTGGATTGATGAGTTGCCGGCGGTTCTTTGGTCGATCAGAACGACACCAAATCGAGCCACCGGCTAGACACCCTTTGCCCTGGTTTACGGGGCAGAAGCAGTTCTCCCCATGGAACTCATATACGGGTCACCTCGAGTGCTCTCCTATGACGAGCTTGAGCAAGAGCATCTGCGCCAAGATGACGCGGTGCTCCTTGAGGAAGATCGTCTCTCGGCAGCTATGAGAGTAGCGCGCTACCAGCACGCCGTGCGCCGCTACTGTAGCCGCAAGGTTCATGCCCGGAGCTTTGAGGAAGGCAACCTTGTTCTTCGGCACGTTCAGTCGGCCAAGAATTCCAACAAGTTGACGCCAAAGTGGGAAGGCCCTTATCTGGTAACACGAGTCACCAGGCCCGGCGTGGTCCGGCTGGAGACCGAAGATGCCATCCCAGTGAGCAACTCCTGGAACATCGAGCATCTTCGCAAGTTTTACCCATAAGGCACAGTTGTCGGGCCTCCCGGCAAGCCACCCTTTTGTACAAGCTTTGCCGGCAAGGCATATAACCCTTTGTACAGAGCCAGGCACAGAGCCTGAGCATAAATAAACGAAGCGCTGGCGCCCTAAGTTATAGCATGCATGCTAGGTTGAGTCTCTTCCTTGGTTAGGGTTGATAGTGCTTAGCGGCGGCTAACCCCTAGCTTAGAGGTCGAGTGCGCTCTCTCTGTTCCTCTCTGTCTTCTTTGGTTCGCAGGGCACGTAAGTATTCTTGCCGAGCTGTTTTGGAAGAAAAGGAACGGACCGGCGCCTGGGCCCCGACAAGCCACAGTTGCCAGGGGCTGCAAGAACAAGGATCTCTCCGCGGCAAGCCAAGATCGCCGGGGGCTGCAGATCTAGATAAGTCCTTTATCCCCAATCATGCATTTCATTATGGACTGGGATACATGAAACCCCATTCTATCTTTGAGCCACCGTGCTCCCTCTTTTCGGCACCCAAGGATTATCTCCTGGGTCTGGATCTGGTCCTAGCCGTGGCAGCAGAGAAGGGGAACGAGGGGCCTAAGCCCACCTCATCCCTGCCTCCGCTGAGAGCGTGAGAAAGGTCGAGCGAGGTGGGGAGACGGCAAGGCCTGTTGCCGGGCGGGAAAAAAGTTTGTCTTAAAGACGACAAGGATTCACCCCTTGTCGTGGGTTCCTCCCGTGAACAGAAATCCCGGCAAACATCCCTTTTTCATTAAAAAAACATCCCATACAGGTACCGTTCATACAAAATGAAAAACATGAACAAGGGGGTTACAAGTTCTAAAGCTAATAAAGGCCCGAAGGCTTACAAGACTAAAAAGATATAAGGTGCCCATAATCCCTTTCTTGTCCCTCTCCTCAGGAAATGGAACAAGAAAGCAGAAGGGGAAAAGGGGCGCCTAGGCGAGCTACGAGTGGCAGAAGACACCAAGAGAACATCTCGGTGGCCATCCAAGGGGTGGATGGTGATGGCGGCGCCGGAGGCAGAGCTCGAAGACGAGGCGGTAGGACGCCAATGGGCGACGATGGCGTCGGTGCCCGCGTACTCCAACTTGACGGCCTTGCCGCTCGTCCTCTTCCTCTTCCACAGCCTTCCTACGCCAGCCGCCCAAGGAGACGACCCCGAGAAGTTCAAGGAGCCGGCAACACGGATGATGGGGTCGCCGGTGCCGCTCGGAGCGACGCCCGACACCTAGTCAGACCCGTCATCCTTCCGCCCGCTGCCCTTGTTGTCGCTGCCGTTGTCTTCCTTGCCACTCTTGCTTGAGGAGGAATCTTCATCATCGGAGGAGCTCTCTACGAAGCACCTCAAGCGGGTCCCGAAGTGCCCGAAGATCTTGACGGAGAGGAGGCCACCCTCCATTAGTTTGAAATGGAGAGCGAGGGGCGGGTAACTCGACGTCGACCCATGTGCCACTGTTCCCACAACCCATCATGTGCAGCCGCAGCGCCTGCGACGGATCCAGCTCCATCTCCCGCACAAACAGGGTCGGAAGGCGAAGGCGACAGAATGGCGGATGGCGCAGCCTGACGAAGAGTTCGCAGGGGTTGTCCCCAGCGCGGCCCTCCATTGGAGGAAGGGCTGCTGGAGGGGGCGAGGCGGATCTACCGCCCCATCCTCCTCTCCCTCGGGCACCACGGCGGCCTCAACCTCGCCCCCTCCCCCTTCCTCTAGCGGTTGGCTCCGCCACTACGAGCTCTTGGGGAGGAGTGATGCGCTGTCTGGCCGAAACCCTCACCGCAACTGATGAAGCGTCGCCGCACCCCTCGCCATGGCAGAAGAAGAAAGGAAGCAGGGATGGGGGGAGGAAGATGGCGAAATGTTGAGAGGCACCATCCCTCTTTCTCCCCTCTTTATAAAGGGGCGGGGGCGAGGCTCGGCCGCCCCCTCTCGGGCCAATCCAGCCTCTTGAAGTGACAGCGAGCGGGGCCGTCGACCGCCCTCCCCGCGCCATTGAAGGCGCGTGGGAATCGACCCGCACGCGTGCAACTACCCACGACCCCTGCGCCTGTCATTCCCTCTGCATGCAGCGAACATGGCGCAAGGGGCGGGCGCAATGGGACGCGTGGAATGACGGTTCCCGAGCGAGGGCAGTAACTGGGAGGCGGCCCTGTGGTCTCAAAGAGACACGCAAGCCGCCTCTTTACTGTCCACCACGAGGTGATGCTAGCATACCCACATCATGCGCGCACACGACCCCCACGTCGCGCGTTCGACGCAGGTCGTGGGAAGTGCAGCGGACGGAACAGTGGCCGCGGTAAAAATCCGCCCCAACTGCCCGCGCACCGTTCTGGGCCTGGCCCGACAACGTGCTGCGCTTATGTGTGGCCCAGGCCCGGGGGCTCCTCTCGGTGTACAAAAGTAGGGACTCTGCCTTTGACCCCTTTACTTGTGCACGGGCAGTTAGAGCCTCCCGCCATGGCCATGCACAGACACGGCAGGAAAGGGAAGCCGGAAGAGAAGCCGAAGCCACAAGGACAAACGAAGCAACAACAAGGACCAAGGCCACAAAGATCAGATAGGCGTAGCAGGTTCCCCCGGCAAGGACCCTTGCCGGGACAGCCACATCAGCCCCGGCAAGGCCCTTGCCGGGGCAGCTCGCCCATGCCAACCGAGCGAGCCACCCTTGGGCCCACCAACACTAAACAGATGCGTTGGGACAAGGCTCGGGAGGCACCTCCATGGTGGCATGCAGATCTTTGTGAAGACATAGAATGCCCAAGATCAAATGAGGATATGAAGGCAACCATCCTCACCGAAGAAACCCACGAGACCCCCGGCAAGATCCTTGCCGGGGAAGCCAGCGCGCCACGACAAGACCCTTGCCGGGCCACCCGACAAGGCCCTCGCCAAGCGCACCGGCAGGGTCACTGCCAGGCCCGCGCCAACCAACTTTTCACCGCCATTCGCATGCAGTTGCCGACCCAACCAGCTGGGCATGCACCTGCGTGGCAGCATGCAATCCTTCGTGGAGGCTCCACCACCGCGCCACCTCAGCTGCCTGCCTGCCTACATGGCACCGCATGCATCGCTGGCTAGGGTGCGTGTCGAAGCGAGGGGGAGCAGCGACGGACAGGACGGGCCTTTCCCTCATCTCCGATAAAGCGAAGGGACACCTAAGCCTCGCATTAAATGCATCTTGTCCTGTAATACTAGCGATAACCTCGCAATGCTGTAGCACTTTCCACCTCCTGTATGCCACTTTGGTAGCCCCTTTCGCCTATAAAAGGAGGCCCATGGCACACAGAGAAAGGATTTGGCTCTTTCGAACCCCACAGCACCCAGAGCTACTTCGAGAGCTCAAGAACACCAAATATATCCACCAAAGCAGGATCGTAGGGTTTTACGCATCTTTGTGGCCCGAACCTGGGTAAAATCCCTTTGTGCTGTCTACTAGTCCTGCTCTTCTCATGATCTCCGCACCCCGCAACCGCAGAAGGGATTCCAATGATCCCATAGGTGTCATTTTCCACCGATAGCCAATCCCCGAGTTCTCTGGAGCCAAGCTCCTAGGAGGAGGAAGCCGATCCAATGTTCATGGCAGAGGTCGTGGTGCAGAAGGCCCCCGATGCGTATAAGACGATGGACATCGACTTCGTGCCAGCTTCCGGGTCCCCCACGGTGCAGGCGGACAAGCGGTTTAACCTGGCAATACTAATGGAGGACCAGGAGGCGGATGCTCAACTCTATGCGGAGCGCGCGCATGCTGCTCCCATCGAGGCTCTCCTGCAGGCGGAATCGGATGCCGTGGATGTGAACCTGGCGGCAGAGGCTCAACTTGAGGCGGAGCGTGTGGATGCCGCTGCCATCGAGGCCCTCCTGCAGGCGGAACTGGACGTCCTGGACTTGAACTGGGCGGCGGAGGCTCAACTTGATGCGGAGCGCGCGGATGCCGCTGCCATCGAGGCCCTCCTGCAGGCGGAACCAGACATCCTGGACTTGAATCAGGCGGCGGAGGCTCAACTCGAGATGGAGCGCGTGGATGCCGCTGCCATCAAGGCCCTCCTGCAGGAGGAACCGGACGTCCTGGACTTGAACTAGGCGGTGCTCTCGTCCGTGCAGAGTGCCCGCACGCTCCGCGTGAACGAGTAGCTGGAGGCCGAGGACAACCACGGTGCGGAGACACACGTCAGCAGCTACGGTTGGTTCGCGTCGGCGGCCAAAGACGACGAGGCCATCTCGTTTTGCAAGCAGTGGTAATTTTTCTTTATGTTGTTGTTTTTAGGGATCTTTTGCTGTGTAAAAACATATATTTATGCAATTCGCCTGACTTTCATCATTTGGGTCAGTCGACCATTTCAGGCGGTTGGATGAATATCCTACGTCTCCTAACCCTTCTTCCTCACCTCTTCTTCTTCCCCAACACACCACCGCATGGGCCGTACGGATCTTCCCCAACATGCGGTTGGATAAACATACTGTATGAACGAAAAATTATGTGTGAGCAGTAGGATGGCTGAGTTTGGTTTGATCACATGCGGTAGCACGTGTCAGTGAGGGTGTGTTCCCTTGGTTGGGTTTGCGGCGTGCAGGAGCGACTGTGTGAGGGTGCGGTGCGACCGCGATAGCCGTCCGCAAGTGTACCTCCTTTTATTTGGAAAACTTTTGGCAAGCTTGGCAAAAATGTGTGGCCAAGCATAGCAATGCAAGGCGTAGACCCAAACAGGATACAAGTACGTACGTAGAACTACCACTTGTGTTAAAAAAGAAATGCGGGGTTTTCCTTCACGGGGTTGATCATTACAAATCCACGTTTGGCGTGTCAATTAATGTGTATTTCTTTCTCTGACGCCAAAAGAGCTAACCATCCCACTCCTCATCGCTTAATTAATGCAGCGCCATGCAAACCAACCTTCTCACTTCCGCATGCACGCAAGGGTATATTAATGTCCTTGTTTTCTAGTACGAGGCAAACCCCATCAATTTTGCCTTGATTAGTGTTAGTGGCCTTCTGCAATTTGTAATTTTGATATACTAACCTTGTGTACAAAAAATGGAGGTAGTAACTAGTATTTGACTTCCTTCCCCATTGCGGTGATTTCGATGATATCTCGAACACTGTGGTTTGGCGAAGTGCGTTCGACGGAGAACACCATTGAGGGAGTCCACGGTAATTCGTTCACAAGTGTCGCCGCAAGCCGAGACAACGGCCTTATTTTCATCTAGGAAGCCCATTGAACCAAAGGACGCGCAAATGTACTAGTACTAGACAATAGCATTGTCCGTCCAGCTTAGTGCGGTAAGGTGTTTTCTCAAAGAAGACGATGGAGAAGCGGAGTCAGTGAAGAGTGAAATGATGGTTGCTTCGTCTGTGCTTTGTGATTTGTTGCCTCACTGCTTCGTGATTTGTGATAGAAAGGACATGGGAGTAGAATCTGTGCTCTATACTATACATGTGTCCAAGCACGGGAGAAAGAGGAGAGAGGTTGCATTTTTCTATTCCTTCAATCAATCAATTAGGGAGCTTTGGTTCCATCTTTTTGGCTTTGGCAACACCCACCACAATGGTTCCCGTCGACACCAAAATCTATTTTTGCGTTGGCTACACATTGTGGATGCCCTTAACCGTACCACTTGGTTTTGCTCCTGTGTGCTATCTATACAAATCTTGATTATATTGATATAAAAAATTATTGTATCAAGATTAGTAAAAAGGAGGTGATTTTGCCGCACGATGGCGGGGGAGGTTTCTTATTTTTAGAGATTTGCTAACATGTGGTCCCACGTGTCAGTGCTTTACCAAGCCGATCCACGTCCCACATGAGGCAGAACAACGGCAGAAGCAACATGTGGTTAACTTGAAGAAGATGAGGGAGAAGCGGATTCAACAACGAGTGAAATGATGGTTGCTTCATCCCTCCAACTTCTTTTTTAGCATTATTACTTCGTCCCTCCAACTTAACTGCGGAAAAGGGGCATCTTTGTGATTTGACGCCTCATTGCTCATTACTATGTCGGCGCCATGACAGGGGTGCTTCACCCCTGCTGCTCTGCACTGTTACTTTGGTATGACACGTGGACCCGGTTGCTTGATGTCCCACATGTCGGCAAAAGGGACTAGAACATTTATGAAAGCGAGCGCTCCACTCTTACGACGGAGGAGTACACGACACGGCGGCCCAGTGAACTGTTACTTGTACTATAGTACTACTATAGTTTTGCTGTTTCGCACGATCCATCGATACAAACCCGATTAAACAGGCAAGGGCGGGATTTTTCCCATGCAATAGATGATATGTACCAGCCATACATTTCATAGGCAATTTTAATGTATGCAAACTGAATAATGAGGTAACAATATGAGATCTAGTAAAACTAAAAACACATATGATTTATTGTGTTAGTGTAGTAGTAGTGCTGTATTGCATAGTTGTTAGATGTAACATGCGAAAACCTGTAGAGATGTACTTTTGGAGGGCCTACAGAGAGAAATTGGGCATAAAGTGGATACGAATATTTGTATTCTTCTTCATATCATTGGTAACTCATATCTACAGTTTGTATAGTAGATGTGAATGCTTGTTTGCTCTTGCGAAACCAGTACAACAATAATGGGGTGGCGTGCGCCAATTTAGGCACTGGCACGTTGGCCTACTCGGCTCCACAGAGAGAGCGAGAGAAGAGATAAATACATAGGCGGTTAGTGTATTTCAAGCGAAAAGCATAATACGGTCACCAGACTTCAGAATACGCTCATTACGGTCACTATATACATTTTGCGGTGATTATATGGTCACTATATACGTTTTGCGGTGATTATATGGTCACTTGCTCACCGTTTAGTATCGGATTGCACTCTGTTGACTAGCCAAATAGTCTGCATGGCACTATGTTGACTAGTTAAATTGACCATGTTCCTTGTGGGTCCCACCTGTCGGTTTGCAAAGGAAAAAGGTCAGATAAACACAAATTTATGAAGGCGCGATGAGACTCCAACCCACGCGCGGGAACCACTGGTTGTGTATGTATTTGCAAGGGCCTGATGTGTGCGCATGCACGTGTAGGTTGAGCACTTGAGCGTGAGAGTGTGTGTTGGTCGTGTGGTGTGTGCATGCAGGCGTGGGTGTGTGCGTGTGAGTGTTGAGTGCGTGCATGGATGTGTGTGTACGTGTGAGTGTTGCATGCGTGCATGGCTGCGTGTGTTCATGTGAGTGTTGCGTGCATGCAGTTCATGTGCATGCGTGCGTGTGTGTATAGTCACCACACCAGCTCATGTGTGTTAAAATAGACGGCTCAACATACCAATACAAGGCCACCTTGTCTGCTGTGCTCGCGGTCAAGACTTTGAACCACCGTTCAATATTTTTTATCGTTTGTTTTCATTCTTATACAAGCTGATAGGTGGGCCCAATGGTAGTGAGATAATGTGATGCAACACCAGAGGTGCCACGTGGAGCGTTTAATTGGTCGACTAGTCATGTCTTGAGCAAATACATAGCTGTACGGTGAGCCCGTGACTGTATAATAACCACAAAACGTAAATGGTGACCATAATGAGTGGATTCTGAAGTCCAATGTATGTATCGTGCTTTTGCTTCAAATCCAATGACCATCACTGTATATATCGCGAGAGAAAGATGAAACATGCGTGAATGCACTGGGGGCATACTTTTAGAGGACCTGGAGATAGTTTGTGTGCGTACGTGAAAGGGGCGTAGAGGGGGTGTATGCGATGGAGAGAGAGATGCTCTTCGTTTCTCTTTATTATGACTACCTTTATATATAGTATAAAAATATAAAAATTCACAATGCGGAATAAATATCGTTGTGGGCACCATGAAATGCAAATTAATTTTCATACTCCTCCATATAACTTTATAATGTTGTATATATGTAGAAATTCTAAAATAATTTCTTGGCCACACTTTGTGTGGTTTTATTCAAAAGGAATGTTGTATGCGAAATGAACGTGAAGAGAGGGCTTTTTAGATCAATGGGGTACGTGATGTAACATGTGTGATGTATTTGGCAGGGCCTGGAGAGGTATGTGTGTGTATTACATATT
>NC_057807.1:146319537-146331045 GCF_018294505.1 Triticum aestivum
GGGGGACATGGAAGAGATAGCACAAGAAATGAGAGAGGTCTAGAGAGAGAGAGAGAGAGAGAGAGAGATGAATATGATGTCATGGCGAGAGATGCCCTTGAGTGTGTATATGCATGGGGGAGGGGATAGAGGCATGAGGAGAAAATATTTTGTGTGGTGTCTGTGTTGGTATGTGTGTGTGTGAGAAGATAACGAGACCTGGGGGCAGAGGGTGTGTGACTGTGTGAGGTCTAGTGGGCCGAGGTTACGCCCTTGGTTCGGTTCCATCCCGCGCCACATTGGTCGGCCCGTGATGCATTTAGGGAGACCCATGGAGGACTAGTCATACAAGACAAAGATAGCAGAGTCGTGAAGGACTCTGTGTCCACTGACAAAGTTGGCTAGGATTTGTAACCCTTGGTCCACAGACTAAGGTAACCCCTTATCTCTTGCATTACTATTCATCCAACCTAACTTTAAGGTGCATCCTATAGAATGCTCTGCTAGAATCATACTCGTCAATTAGGAAGAGAGGTGGAGACAATGCGTGAGAGACAGACCCAAGGATAATGTGCGTGCAGGAGACACGTAGGCAGGTCTATGTATATAGAAAGGGTCGATGGGGATTGTGCGTGTGTATGCTTTGTGAGAGGAAGATTGCTTGGATAAAGGTTAGTGAAAACAGTCGTAAATGGTTACGAGAGGGAGGGATGGTTATATTGAGAGCATGCCTGCGAGTAAGACACCTCGGGAGAGAGTGTGTGAGCATGTGTGAGATACCACCAATGGAGAGTGAAACTACACGTAAATGATTGAATTACACATTGATTAAAAATATAATTTGTATCCAAATATTAGGATGGGATCATGATATTTGCAATTCGCATACGGAACGGTCATTGATTCATCAGACATCTATATTCTATCGAATATGAGCATGTCTATGTTATTATTCGACATAATTGATCCACAGAGTTAGTATTTTGAACTCTAGACAATGCATCGCTTTAGTAATCGAATATAAACTTGAGTATAGTTCATGTTGTGTGTGTAAAGCACATTATACATACAAAAGTTACACAATGAACATTATAAATAGCTAGCTATGAACTAGCATACATTTGAATTCAACTGAAGGTGGTTTAAAAAAATTCAAATTCAAGATGAAGTCCATTCAATTATTTGAATTCTATATCATGGCATTTGTAAATCATACCTAAATTATGGGGGCACCAACCTTTGCTCTGCTTTAGTACATAATAGCATATATAGTCATGTACAAAATAGATTCAAATTTACCTCCATTCCAAAATAATTGTAGTTATAGGATTTTCAAGTGTTAAAATTTCAAAAAGAAGCACATAATTTAATGATGTTTTTAAACATACATGTTCTAATTTAAGGTTGTCTATTTAGGTCAATCCTCAAAGTTCAAGAGTACTCTAAATGTGAATGCTTCTGTTTCAAAATTTCGAACGAAGCACCAAAAGAGCGTATACTCGCCCGAAACCGCGTGAGACAAATGTTTGGTAGAAGGAAGTTACTTTTCTAACTCTGACCCGTGAAACCTACCGGCCCGACATCCAAAGCTCTAAACCGGGGTAGGTTTTTAGCTTCATCTAGACACCACACATCCGCCTCCGAAAAACATTCATACACAATGATCGCCTAAGCACACATGCACGTGGCCGAAATCGCTCCCACACACTATTTGGGACACCTGGGATTACCATCCTACCCCCGACCCGCAGTAGGTCCGAAATTTAAGAGGGGGGCAAAGTTTGTACTTTCCCCAAATCTCAAACAAGCGCGTCCCATGTGTTAAAAAAAAAACCAAAAACAAGCGCGTCCCAGACTGCAACATGGTTCGCCCTTAGCTCCCTCTACCCACCATCCGATTCCCCATTCGTACTCCGTGGGCGCCAAAACTACCTCTCCACCAGCGGCAAAATCCCAGCGTCCTCCGCCCACCATCCCATCCCACCCATCAACCGCTACCCTCCTCCATCATGCTGGAGCCGATACCTCGACGTCATCATCCACCGCAACCGCAACGCCCACCATGGCTAGCAGTTGAAGCTAAGGTCGAGATGCCTCTAGGACGCCGATGTGCGCTATACCTGAGCCAGTTCAACCACGTCGTCCTGCGCCTCACCGCTGCCGCTCCAACTTCACCACCGTCCACCGCACTGGAGTTGTTCCCGCTACGCCGTCCTTCGCCGCCTCGGATCTGTTTCCCCACTGTCGTCGTCCTGGGAACGGGGGTACCCAGACTTGCCTGCCTGCGGCCCGTGGCCTGGCTCCATCAACGGCCCGGTACGGCCCAGCTTCAGCAGCAACAACTCAAGACCGTCGCAAGCGTCCAAGCCTCGCGAGGCGGATGACACCAAGACCTCCCTGGGGGTAGCCTCCCTAGGTTGGCTCCCGAGGAGCGGAGATATCTATGCATGGTGCACCTCATGACGTGAGCCACGACAACAAGGCCAGGCAAGCAAAGACTACTTTTGTCAGGATAGCTTGTACTAGTTGTCTCCCTTCAAATTTGGCCGTTGTGGGATCCCTTCCCGCCTACATTTGGGAAGAGGACCAAGGCCACTATAAATAGGACTTAGCTATCACCGTAGCAGGGGACGGATCATTCATATCATCCTCATACTCACTAGCTCATCGAGCTCAAGAACACCTTTCCTTCCGAGGCTGTTCGACCACTGTAATAGTTCATCCTCAACCCCTCGAGGCAATCCACCACACACTAGAGTAGGGTATTACACCACAGGGTGGCCCGAACTAGTATAAATCTCTTTATCTCTTGTTCCTTGGGTTTGTCGAGCTAGGCCGTGGAATTGTGGGGTAGGCAGACTGGGGAGACAGAGTTCTTCGCATGCACCCCAGAGTTCGAACCTCTCAAGGGTTTGCGGAACCCATAATCCGACATTTGGTGCGCCATGTAGGGGTGCGCTGAAGCCTCTCTTACATCGATCGCCTCGCCATCACCTTGTGGTCCTGATGGCGGATGATCCGAGGACTCATGCCGACCACTGGGCTGCCTGGCCCGCCCGGGCTGCACCATCCGCTCAATAAGACCTCAACTCCGCGCTCCAGGCGACCCGCACACCGCCCAACACCGCCGGATGCGGGCGGCGTGGACCGGCGCCCTCCACCCTCGCACCGCTGCGCAAGCGCGCCACCATGCGATCTTCAGGCTATGCTGTAGCAATGGCACCGCACACCCGATGGGAGCAGGCGAACATGCGAGCCATGCTCATCATGGTGTGGGAGCTACTATGATGCAGGCTGGCGGAGAGCGGCCACGATGTGCTGGCGGAGAGCGGCCGCGATGCTCTGTTGGAGCGCGTCGCCGAACTGTTGGACGCTGCCTGCAGAGGTACACCACCTTTCTACTCCTTATTTCCCATGCCTCAGGTTGTGGCAGAAGCGCGCGCGAGGCCCCGGCGAGCTTGCACGTCCCTTGGAGCGCTAGGGTGACCCGACAACACCAACATGGACCCCGGCGCAGCCCGTCCCGCCGCTACATCGCCAGCACTAGGAGAGGCAAGCGCTGGCGGCCCGCCGCAAGGACACGCTGGAATGCCACCCAGTGGCTACCAAGGCCATGCGCCATAGCTAGTGGCCCAAGGCGTGGGGCACCAAGGTGATGGCTCTGGCAGGGCGACCGCGGATGCCTACGTGCCCCACATGGTGAACCTATAGTACATGTCGGGGGAAGGTCCCAACTCGTTCCCTGAGCTAGGATGGGTGGGCGGAACGCCCGAAGCGGGGGCCTTCCATGAGTCGCCCGGAGGCTTCGTCGACCCCTTCAGCAACGACGAAGACAGGGTACAGCCAATATCTCGGGAGCAAGCTTACACTAACCATGGGCTGTAGGTGAACCAGACCGCGACAGCAGTTGGAGACCCCAGGGCGGTGGCTCCACCTCTGTCAGGAGTGATGCACCAAGGGCTGCGCGGGAGGCACCCGGAGCCAGGGCCTACCCCATGCCGCACGGAGCAAGGCGCCTCACGGAGGTAGGTCCTCTGCTGGGGGAGGCGCCGATGAGACCTTCCCCCCGGCAGAGCGACTGTGGTCACCGAGCGCGCCGCTAGCATCCCCCTTGCCCCTTGGTCTCGTCCTTGTTTCGGGACAACCCAACGATGGTTGTGGGTGGCACACGGCAGGGCCCTCGTCTGGCGATATGAAGCAAGGCTCGCGCCAGTGAAGGTCTTCGCTCGGGACACTCTCACGTAATAATGAGTGGGGCTATACACGCCCCGAAGTCTCCGGAGTGCCACCCTTGGGCCTCGGGGGCTCCCGCCCACGTCTTAGTGGAAGCACCATGATCCACACTGGCCGTCGACACTGTGCCCAAATGACTATGCTCACAGCTAGCGAAAGAACTTAGCTCCACACTGGTGGGAAGACAAGAAGACTAGCTAGGTGCCGGATGCGGCCATTTGCTTTCATCCCTTTTTATGTAACTCGATTCGCCACCCTTTTGGACTGAACTTGAAGTCTTTTTTGTTGTCAAGCATGGGGGAGTCTTCTCTAGTTCGTGTTGATTTCTTGCCTTTTGGTTGTGTGCTTTATTTCGAGGCTCGTGCCTAGTACCCCTCCCCCTGCGAGCGCCTCACAAGCGGGGGATGGGCATTGTACACGCACGCCGACCGCGCTCGGGCAAGCCGGGCGGCGACAAACCACCCAGGATCAAGAGTACCATCGCTGCAGGACCACCGCGCGCACACCCTGCCATAGCCTGGCATTCGCTCCTCGCGAGGCTCCCTTGGGCGGACCAGCAGGCTCCTTAGAAGATCTAAAACCTGGTGAGCCCCTAATGGGCTCCCCTCGGGATAAAGGCACATCAGCAACCTCAAAACACGCTCAAGGCCTGCTAGGATCAAGATAAGTCTCAGCCACAACTCCGCTCAGGGGCTCACGAGTTCTCAAGGCACATTTTAGGTCCAGCTTAAAGATAGAACATTAATTTACATGCACGAGGGGCTCCCCCTCCAATATGCTGTCACACCCTACGAGGTCGTGTCCAAGTCTTTGCGTGCAGGTTCAAGTGAAGGAATGCGGGCTCAACTAGACGTGCTACTCACAGCGTCGCCCTGGTCGCTCTCTTACGCACTGCTAGCGCTATCGCCAGCATCGTCATCACCGTCGTCGACCGTGCCATCTTCATCCACCGCGACCACCACCGCGTCGTCCTCGGTAGCGAATGCCCTAACCAAAGCACCCATGTGATTGTCTATCGAGTGTGACAGGTTGTCCCGGATAGCCCTGGGCACTAGGGCTATGGCGGTGTCAAAGTCGAAGTGGGGGTCGAGGTTCTGAAGATGACTGAAGACGCGTGAGAATTTGCACCCAAGGAGGCCTCGACTCCTCTCCTCGACAAGCTCGCAATCTCTCATAGCCTGGTCCTCCAGGCGCGTCATGACTTTGATAAAGAAGTGGAGGTGGCTGGCGTAATCTTCCATGCGGGGATGAGGGATGCTCTCCTTGCAGATGACGCGCAGTGCTCGGTTGGCCCTCACCCTAAGGTCCTAGAGCATGGGAGCATGCTCACGCTGCAGCATCTACCGACGACACACCTCCCTGTTCTGCTTCGCAAGGGACACGGCGAGAGCACGTCAGCATGCGCGGAGGCTAGGTCAGCCTGGGCAGAGGTCTGGGCGGCCGCAGCGGCCCTCTCGCGCTGCTCCGCCTCATCCAGCCTTGTCCTGAGGGCCGCGGCCCTACCCTCAGCTTCGGCCTCCAGGAACTTCAACTTCAGGTCGTACTCATTGGCAAGATCTGCACGATCCTTCTCCCTCCGGTTAAGCTCCTCCTGGATCTTGTCTTCGCGCGTGGTGATGACATCCTCGGCCATGGCCACATGGCGCTCCCTCGTCCCCAGCGCTCAAGCTCAAGGCTGCGCTCCGAGGCCTCCAGCATCAACACCTCCTCATGCTTCTGGATCTCCTTCTCTTTGGAGGGCGCCCCCCTCAGTGAAGCCAAGACGGCCCTACGCGCCTCGACCTGCTGCTCGAGGGAAGCATTCAAGGTCTGGAGCTCCCAGTGGTGCTCCTCAGTGACCTCACAGCGGCGATCAGCCTCCCTGGCCTCCTCCAAGGCTCGGGCGCTAGCCTCACGTGAGGTCGCAAGGGACGCCTCGGCCTTCGCACTGGTGCGCTCGGGATGAAGGCGCCCGAGGTTGATTGATACCTTCAACTGGTGCCATTTGTCCGCCAGCCGAAGCCCCTCTGTCTGAAGGCGGGTGTCAACATCGACGAGCTCTTCCCCGAGCAGGCTCAACGCACCCATCGCCTCCTGGAAGAGCTCGTGGCGGACAACGTCGCACCCACACACAAACTCAAATGCACAGCCGGGCCCCTCCACTATGCCGGGAATCATCGGGAAAGCTTGAGGTGGCTTGCCTACCCCTGGCAGGGGGCTGGAGGCTGGCGCCTTCCCCACCGTTGTTCGGGCCCCGGCAGAGATGCTGCAGGATGAGGCCTAGCAGCTTGAAGACGAAGCCAGGGCTGAGGTCACCCAACTGTGGGCGACGACCAATGGAGGAGCCCTCAACGCGCCTTCAACACTCCAGATAAAGCCGCCAAGGAGGGGTGACAAGAGAAGAGGGTCAAGACACCCGGTCGGCACGTTCACCTCTTCAACAGGCCTCGTGTTGCGTGCAGCAGCCTGACAAGGAACGCTCAAGGCAAGTGGTAAGCCTGGAACGGGCAGAGGTTGCTTCTTAGGAGATTTGGCCGCGCCAGCCAAGGGGCCCTGAAGAGTTGTGGTCAGGAGGGGATGCAGCACTTAGGAAATCACACAGATGAGGTACTTACTCATCTTTGGCTATGTACTTCCTCTGCTTCAACGTTCGGTAGGCGTCACCATTGCAGCTAGGAGACACCTTCCTCTTGCGGAGTGCTCCAAACTTCAAGCAAAGCTGGCCAAAGCCCTGGGCGCGACTACTGTCGCCTGGGGCAATTGGCGGGGCTCTAGAGGGGACGACCTTGGGAGCGTCAGGCTGCATCGCCCCCTCATCCTCCGCCTCAGGACAGCTCGCCCGAGCCTTGGGGGCTTCCACCCCGGGAACTCGGACCGCGTCGGCCCTCCGTCCGCCGCCTCAGGACTGCTCACCCAAGCCCCAGGAGTTGTCACCTCCGGAGCCACAACCAACGTCGCTTCTTTAGCAGCCACCTCGCTGGCGTTCGATGGTGCTCACCTCCCTGCACCCTCTTCCGGGGTGGGCGCCGATGTGACGGCAGGCAAAGGAACCAAGAGGACGGGGTTCTCGCGGGCCCCTCAAGGCCGACCGGGTGCGGCCCCCATTTGTCGAAAAGGGGCATCTGCCTCATGAACTCCACCTTATTGGAGCAGCAGTACAAGAGGCAACCCTCCTCTGGCAGATTAGCTAGTGCGGGTCGCCCGTCAGGAGCTCAAGAACTGTCCGCAGCGCCTTAGGAGGAATCGCGGGCACATGAAGCCTAATGGGGTCCCTACTACCGGAGAAGGTCCACATCGGCCGAGAGTGATGCTGGAGCGGGGCAATGCGGCACTGGATGAACTCCTTCACCACCATAGGCACCTTCACCCCAAGGTCCTTCAGCCTGGCCAGCCGACACGAGACATGGGCGAGCCGCCGGTCGACGAGCTTCGCATGCCCCCAGCCGGAGCTCGGGACGGCCGGAGCCCGTGGGAGCAAGAGTAGAGGGCTGAACATGCCAACATCAATGAACACCCTCCGCTTCCAAAATCCATCCATAACTGGTGAGAGCTCGAAGTCGATCCCTGAGTCGCCCGTCGCCACTACAGCCTGGAAGGTCACGCACCCCAAGCACTGGCGGGCGTCGGTCAGATGCAGCAAGAAGAAATGGAGAAGCAAAGCCACGGAAGAGGCAATGCCCACCATGGCCTCGCAGATGAAGGCGAAGACGGCAAGGAGGATGATGGACTAGGGATCCAGGTGCAGCGCATTCACTTGTAAAGCGAGAGCACGACATTGAAGAAATCGGAGAACGGGGGAATTAGGCCTGCCCAGAGGGCGTGAAGATGGATGGGGATCTCAGTGGCCATCCTATAAATCGCGGTGCGGGAAGCCGGCCAAGCCACCGTCGCCTTCCATTCATTGGAATCGATGGCGAGCGCTGGGCGAACCTTGTCCAACCCTTCCTGGTTGACCACCACCGACCGCTGGATGGCGGGCTTGAAGACCAGTGGTGCTTGGGCTGAGGTGCGGGTTTTCCCCTTTCCCTTCTTCTTCTGGATCGGCGCCATGGCGATGGGAGGGATTGGTGCCAGGTCAGGACAAGGGATGAAGCCGCTATTTTCTGGAAGATGGAGGAGCTATGGGAGCGCATTACCGGCAATGCAGGCGGAGCTGTGTTGACAACGGCGGTTGCCTAGCCTGGCGGATATCAAGGCCGCGTGGGGGAGTGGAGGCGCCCACGTACCGCCAATCGCCACGCGTCGACCGAGGCCATAGGAGGTTGGGGCCCGTGATGCTCCACACTTGTCCCTTGGCTTCGCCTCGAAGCCAAGTTCGAGCACGCCTTCGGCCCGGGGGCTACTGTCGGCGTCCTAGGAACGGGGGTACCCGGACTTGCCTACTTGCGGCCCATGCCGTGGCTCCATCAATGGCCCGGTACGGCCCAGCTTTAGCAGCAACAACTCAAGACCCTCGCGAGGGGCCAAGCCTCGTGAGGCGGATGACACCAAGACCTCCCTGGGGCAGCCTCCCTAGGCTGGCTACCGAGGAGCGGAGATATCTATGCAAGGTGGACCTCGTGAGGTTCATGTGACGTGAGCCTGACGACCAAGGCCAGGCAGGCGCTAACGGACGCCGTGTACCAGTTTCCCCTTTGGTGCTAAGGGGGAAAGCACAGGCGCGGAGTCCCGAGGAATCAGGCATAGGTTTCCTTATTGATGCAACAAGATCAAGACTAGCAGGACAGCATGATGGAGGTCATCGTGGAGCCCACTACAACGTCGCCACCAGAGCCTTTGGCAGGCGAAGACTACTTTTGTCAGGATAGCATGTACTAGTTGTCTCCCTTCAAATTTAGCCATTGTGGGATCCCTTCCCGCCTACATTTGGGAAGAGGAACAAGGCTACTATAAATAGGACCTAGATACCACCGTAGCAAGGGACAGATCATTTAGATCATCCTCACACTCACCAGCTCATCCAGCTCAAGAACACCTCTCCTCCTGAGGCTGTCCGACCACTGTACTAGTTCATCCCCAGCTCCTCGAGGCAATCCACCACACACTGGAGTAGGGTATTACACTGCAGGGTGGCCCTAACCCGTATAAATCTCTGTGTCTCTTGTTCCTTGGGTTCGTCGAGCTAGGCCGTGGAATCATGGGGTAGGTAGACCGGGGAGAGAGTGTTCTTCGCACTCACCCTAGAGTTTGAACCTCTCAAGGGTTTGTGGAACTCGTAATCCGACACCCTCCGCCGACAGACGGCCACCGCAACACAGTCAACAATTTGGCCATGGGTTCATCCAAGGCTCCACCCTCCTCCAAAACATCGGTTCCCCCGCTAAAAATAAGAAAATCGCCGTGACATCTGGAGGACACAATGCTGGCAACCGAAAATGGTACTGCTCTTCTCTTATTCATGCAAATCTTACATGTCTGCTTGCACGGTATTCATCCCATAGAACACACTAGTATGCTTCTTCCTGATACTAGATGTTCCTAGTAAGTCTTGATGCACAAGGTTTCTCCTCATATACTATTTCACCTTAGACAGAGGTCCATCGCCCCCTGGATTTCAATTCCTGGTCAGTTGATTCCCAATTAAAGGAAGCATTCCCCAGCATAACAGGCGCTAGTCCGCCTAATACGCTGGGGAAGTAGTGCCTCAGTGTTTATCTTAGGGGTGTGTGGGGCCTAGGAGCTGTCGGCGCCCGATCTGGAGGTCAGCGGGGATTAAAGGGATGGCCAGGGGGGCGCTGCCAAGAACGGCGGTGGTGTGAGGTCGAGGGGAGGGCGGGGCGGTGGAGGCAGGGGTCTGGGCCGGTGGTCGCTGGCGGTTAGAGAAAGATCGTCAATAGTGACTAGCGGGATGTAGACGAAGGCCATCTGCTCATTCCTAATAGATCAGATGGTTCATAGAAAATTGACTTACCTATTTATTAGCAATCGACTGTTATTTTGATAGGACCACATGTGGTGGTGTGCTGGAGGAGTACCTGCATGTCCCAGCCATCCCTGTGCTCATATATTACAAAATCATATGGATTAGAATCTAATTTTGTTTGCCATGCAATGTTGTAGAGCTATCATATGTTTCCTATCATTTATATTTCAGCCACCTACTATCTGCTACTTTTATGCATGGGTATTTCAGACTCTGCCTTGATAGAAGCACGGAATAAAAGAGAGAAGTCGCTCCTTCTTTCTTCGCGGGCAGGCAAGACACGTTTCTGCGTTATAAAGGGTGCAGTGTCAGCAGATGGAAACAGTAAACGTAGCTCTGGAGTTGATGACCTTGCTCGCCATGAACCACCATCCCAAGTGCTTGCTTTAACTTCGCAGTGTCATATGTGGTTGCGTTTTGCATATGGTGTCTAGCTTGTATCCGAAAGGCCGAAGTCGGTCTTTATTAAGATAAGGAAATATATTTTTTACATGAACCACCATCTCGGGAGCACCAGAAGACAAATCACTACTAGGGAAAACGTTATACACAGAACTTTAGTAGTAGCGCTTGCTAAAAAAGCTCGCTACTGCTAGACAGCAGTAGCGCCTGCCAAATAAGCGCGCTGCAGATGCATATATAGCAGTAGCGCGTCTCGCTGAAAACTCGCTACTACTAAAATTTCGACCACTAAGCCGATGGGCTACACATAGTAGTAGCGATCTTTCAGAAACCGCGCTGCCGCTAATATTGTTATAGCAGTGCGTTTACCAGTAAAGCACTACTGCTAATGAAAATAAAATAAAATGAAAAACAAATAGAAAAGTAAATGAAAATGAAAGAAATAGAAAAAGGAGAAAGGAAAATATAAAATCTAAAGAAAAATAAGCGAAAAAGGGAAAAAAGGATGAAGGAATAGTAGTAGCGTGTTTGCGGAAACGTGCTATAGCTAACTTAGCTATAGCGCATTTTCCCTAATGCGCTACCGTTATTTTTGACTTAACCCAAAAATCGGTTTCCCCACGGCCACCACTTCTCCCCCAAATCCCTCGCCCCACTCTTCGCCGCCGTCTCCCCCACTTTGTCGCCGTCTCCTGCCGGCGTCGATGCAATGCTCATCCTCACCGCCGCCGCCTGAGGCCACCCAGCCTCACTGCCGCCACCTCTCGGACTGCCCTCGACCTCACCGTCGCTGCCCTCGACCTCTCCGCCGCTGCACTCAACCTCACCGCCCCCGAGCCCGCCCAGGAGCACCGCCTCTCGATCCGGAACCCGCCCTCGCTGCCCCTACCTCCATCGCCGAGCACCTCCACGCCACTGTCTCTCCCCTCTCTGTAAGCCCCCCACCCCTCCTCCACCCCCCCTCTCTCTCAGCCTTTTATTCCTCTGCCATG
>NC_057807.1:146331261-146390356 GCF_018294505.1 Triticum aestivum
CATGTTAATTAGCAGTAGTAGTAGATGATAATTAGTTCTAGGGTTCATACATAATGATTTTTAGTAGTAGTAGTAGATGTTAATTAGTAGTAGTGATGGTACTAGTTAACTAGGGCAGTATGGTTAATAGTAGATGTTTTTTAGTTAGGGTAATAATAGATGTTAAGTAGTAGATAATGTTGATGTTAATTGGATCAGTAGGGTTTAGTTTTTGAATTGAGTTTGTTTAACTAGATGTTAATTAGGCAGTAGGGTTTAGTTTAGAGTAAAGTAATTTAGTTCAATAGTTAACTAAATAGAATCTATATTTGGTTTTTGAATTGAGTTTGAGTGAGCCTGAGATTGGTGTAGATTTTCTTGTATTGTCAAATGCTAGGACATGCAAATTTGAAGTGGTCAGGATATATGCAAATTCCTCAATTGTGTTTGCACATGCATGTTTCGATTGTGCCCAAGTGGCCTTTTGTTGTTTCCACGGGATGAAGCCGAGTGGCCTATGTTTTGCCGGAATGTTGATTCATTTCCGTTCCAGCAAATTTCAGGTTCTCGATTTGTCTACTTTTTAGCAAAGGTCATGCTGAATTTTTCCGTGAATTTCGGCATGACTTGTGCTACAAACTAGGACATATCGAGTGCCCGGGATTTGCCGCACCGGAAAGGAGTCAACGTTCCTGCAAAACAATAGGCCTTTTTATGTCATTATTCACTTTATTAGGTCTAGAATTGATTGAATAGATTTAATCATAGGAAACATAGCTAGCAACGATGAAGGACGGGGTTCTGGTGATTGCGACGACGTCTACCGGGCGGCAGGCAAATTTTTGAGCCTTGCCGACGATCAACCGATGTTGTTGCTGGGCCCACCGGTGGCATCGAGGACTGATACCGACACGCAGACTGGTGCTGAGACTGAGACCGGCGCTGAGATTCAGACTAGCATCGAGACCGACGCTGAGACTGAGACCGGCGCTGCCTCGGGGAGCGGAGCCGGTGTAGAACCGAAAGCAAAGAGGCAATGACTTCCTAACAAACTCAGGACTACTAGACTGGTGGTCACGGAGGTGGACGGCGACAATTTTGAGCCAAAGGCGCCCGAGGAAGCGCGCGCGTGCTACCGCAATCAAATAGGCTGCATCGTACGGACAACCACCACCATCAACGATGAGAAACTACAGAAGATAGATAATATGAGGCCCTCCCTCCTAAAGAAGTTTCACCGGATATTCTTGTTCCCAGGCCGGAATGAAAAGGATTATGAAGATCCAAATAAGGACCCGATAATGAAGAAGATAAACAAACACGCCATGACCAAGTTTAGCAACGCGTTGGCCGCCTGGAAAACAAGGGTGAAAGCAAGGATCATCGACAAGAAGGACCGTACTCCGAGATTGTGAAGGATAATCCGACAATCACAAAAGAGCAGTTTCAAATATTCAAGGAGGCTTGCGAGGCCGAAGCTGCCAAAAAAAGTCTAAGTACATGAAGGGGCTTCAAGAGAGGAACATTGGGAGCCACCACCTCGGAAGCCGTGGTTACGGCGGGAAGAGGTCCAAATGGGCCAAGGAGGACGCGGAAGCCACGAGTCTGGGCATCCCAGACCCCTTGGCGGAGTTCACCGTGTCGCGGGAGCATGACGTCCTAAGGGCCTGGCACCGTTGGGACCCAGTGAAGAAGGTTTATGAGACAAACCCGGTCACGACGGAGTTCATTAGACTACTGGTAATTTTAGTTTCTGATCAATTCGACGGCACACGTTATTCATATTTGTAAACGATTCTTGTGCCTTTTGCAGAGAGAGCAACACAGGATTGCGACCGAAAGCGACTCATTGTCTAAGGCATTGACGAGGCCCAAGTGGGACACTCCGTTCAACCGGGCGTTGAACATATTGAAACGACTCCCGGTGGATACTCGACCGTCGTATGGATGCATGCGCGGTGTCGGACACGGCGCCACGTGGAAGAAGTACTACCGTGGGACCACGGAGGAGAGAATGGAAAGACGGAGGTTAACTGAAGAAAACATCGACAAGAAGGTTGATTGCGGTTGAGAAGAAATCTTCTCAGGCAGTCGCAACAGTGGTAGCTGCCGCAAAACAGCTGGTTGCAGATATGTCTACTTCCTTGGTTGCGGCCGTTTTCACTTGGACCAGGCAAAATCCAGAAGAAAATGCAGCGGACTTTCCCCTTGCTGACTTCTTGGGGAGCAGCTCGACTATCGTTGCACCAGCACCAGCTCCCACACCGGCTCCCACACCTGCTCCCGCACCGGCTCCGGCACCGGACGTGCTCGGCGGTGCTTCGTCTTTGGATGAGCTCGACGCCCTCATGGTATCTGTCACACCGGCCCCCTTCAATAAATGTATAATCTCCCATTTTCGTTGCCTTCCGTATGTCTCACATCACAGACTTTTCTTTTCAGGCTGACGAAACCCCGTGCACCATATTGTACACCATCGGTGACCAGAAGGCGGATGTGGGGAAGGCGACGACAATGGAGCCAAAGGAACCATTGTTCCATAGCCGGCCGATCCCCCTGAACGTCTTCAAGGTTTCCGTGGCCAGTGTCAAACCGGGCCACGAGAATTTGCCTCCTCTGATACTAGTGGGGGATGACGACGAAGCCCCGTGGTGGCTTGGTGAATGTTGCAATGGGTGGGTCCTGTTGTGGCCAAAGAGTCTGCTTCGTCTGGAGGCGGCCGGGAGCACATACACGAGCACGCAGCCTCAGCAAGGTATGAACATCAATACCCCACCTACCCAATTAGCGTCAAGTGTCGGGTTGGGTGATAGCGGATGGGGTAAGGAGGAGGCTCCATTAGTCGCTGATGACATCGCCATGGATAAGGATGAGGATGACGATGGCACTCAGCAATATGTCTATACTAGCACCTACTCGGGGTTTGAGCGTCATGAGTTGGTGCCTGAATTGCTGTCTCCGGAGGCTGAATGTATTATGGACGACCTTCCAGTAGTAAATAAGTCTAGGAAGAGAGCGAGGAAAGGCAAAAAAGCTGATTCTATGATCCAGCCGCCTTAGCAGCCTCGGTCAATCAATCCTACCTGCAAGAGCGCTAGGGGCCAGATTCGGCGGTCTAAGGAGACTTCTTGACGATGTGCTGCGGATAGAGAAAGGCCTCATCGCCTCGAAAGATCCAGGATACCCACTCTACGTGGTTAACATTCCACGGCAAATGTCGTACATGGACTGCTTCCCCGCGGATAACTTCTTCCTTTGATTCCATTACATATTCGACATGTTTCACGTGAAGAAGCTGGATTTTACGTTTGTGCACCTTTATGCCTTGCGCATGAACTACATCATCGGGGTTGAGCCGATACCTCATATCTGTGTCCCTGACCCGTACTACATGCACGAGGGCTTCTTGGGAGTCTGCGCAAAGCACTGCGAATACGCGAGGGAGTTTCATGCTCGCTGATACGTCTCCAACGTATCTACTTTTCCAAACACTTTATCCCTTGTTTTGGACACTAACTTGCATGATTTGAATGAAACTAACCCAGACTGACGCTGTTTTCAGCAGAACTGCCATGATGTTGTTTTATTTGTAGTAAACAAAAGTTCTCGGAATGTCCTGAAAATCCATGGAGGCACGTTTTGGAAAATATAACAAATACTGGCGAAAGAATCAAGACCAGGGGGCCCACACCCTGTCCACGAGGGTGGGGGGCGCGCCCACCCCCCTGGGCGTGCCCCCCTGTCTCGTGGGCCCCCTGAGGCTCCACCGACCTCAACTCCAACTCCATATATTCCGTGTCACGGAGAAAAAAACCAGAGAGAAAGTTTCATCATGTTTTACGATACGGAGACGCCGCCAAGCCCTAATATCTCTCGGGAGGGCTGATCGGGAGTCCGTTCGGGGCTCCGGAGAGGGGGATTCACCGTTGTCGTCATTATGAACCATCCTCCATCACTAATTTTATGATGCTCACCGCCGTGCGTGAGTAATTCCATCGTAGTCTTGCTGGACGGTGATGGGTTGGATGAGATTTACCATGTAGTCAAGTTAGTTTTGTTAGGGTTTGATCCCTAGTATCCACTATGTTCTGAGATTGATGTTGCTATGACTTTGCTATGCTTAATGCGTGTCACTAGGGCCCGAGTGCGATGATTTCAGATCTGAACCTATTATGTTTTCATGAATATATGTGCATTCTTGATCCTATCTTGTAAGTCTATAGTCACCTATTATGTGTTATGATCCGACAACCCCAAAGTGACAATAATCGGGATACTTCTCAGTGATGACCGTAGTTTGAGGAGTTCATGTATTCACTATGTGCTAATGCTTTGCTCCAGTTCTCTATTAAAAGGAGGCCTTAATATCCCTTAGTTTCCACTAGGACCCCGCTGCCACGGGAGGGTAGGACAAAAGATGTCATGCAAGTTCTTTTCCATAAGCACGTATGACTATATTCGGAATACATGCCTACATGTCACATCCCAGCTACTCCATGCATTAGAGTGTTGCATTATGTTTACCTTTCATCAGAAATTTGAAATGGGGATGTCCAAAACCCTAGCACCAAATGGAATTCAAATAGGTTCAACCTAAAAATATTTTCAATGAACCTGAAATGCCCTTCATAAATGTTCATCATTTTTGTTTTGGTCCAGAACCTCTGCCAAAAATGGTGCACACTTTTCTAGGACAATATGGGTTATTGAATTAAATCATACAGTATTTGTACTTGGACATTTAAATGCTATAAATTATTTTAAATGTCCAAATAATCATGAACTGAAATGATGGCTGTTGGAAATATTCCAAACAGTGCTCTCAAGCAGTTACATAATTTTTGAATAGGTTCTGGTATTTTTAATAAAGCTAAACATCTGCAGAAAAATAGAAAACAGAAAATAAAAGAGAGAGAGAGAGAAGGACTACCTGGCGCTCAACTGGCAGCCCACTTACCTGGCCTTCTACTGTAGCAGCCCAGCCCACCATCGTAGCCATCCCTGTCGTCTTCCTCCTCGGACAGTAGGACGCAGGCGCGTGGCCGGAGCGCGCGGGCACACGCCCAGGCCACCTCCTGCCTCTCTGCCTGTCTCCCCGTCGCCCTGAGGATGCCACGCACCCCCTGGACCGCTCTCACTCTCTCCCGTGCCTCTCCCCTCTCTGCTCTCTCTCCCTCTCGCGCCCGAGCGCGCTCATCGCCGCCGCTCGCTGCTGCCACGGGCACCAGCCACTGCCTCGCCTCGCCGAGGCGCTCAGAGGCTCCACCTCGACCCCTTCTTCCTCCTCACCGAGCCACGCCCCGCGGGAGCCGCTACAACGCCGCCATCGGCTCCGTCTTCTACCTCAGACTCCGGCGATCACCGTCGCCACTCCGTCGTCTCCAGAGCCTCCCCCGAGCTGAAGACCCCTCCATGCGATGCGCTGTGAGCCTCTGAACCGTTTCCCCTACTCCCGTGGACTAATTAGAGCTCCAACCCTCGTTTCCGTCGAGACCGAGACCTCGCCGGCGCTGGTCATGTCGCCGTCGTCATTTTGGCCTGCCTCCGTCCAAACCAAGCACGCCACCGCCGCGGGATGTGGTCACCGGCGGCTGAACACCGTTCGCTGACGTGGCGCAGGTTAGGTTAGCCTAATCACACGCCGTGTCACTGACAGTAGGTCCCACAGGGTTACTTAACCGGCTAACAAAAATACTTAGCATTAATTTAATAGGATGGACCCCACCCATTAGTTTGACCTTGCCACCTCAGCTTTGACCGGGTCCCACTGGTCAGCCTCTGTTCCTTCCTTGTCACACTGACATGCGGGACCCACGCGTCAGGTTTGACTTGCGGCTGCTCTGTTGACCTGCTGAGATCAGCATGACGCGATGCTGATGCAGTAATAGGTTTTTCTGGATTTATTTAATTTAGGAAATTCCAGAAAAAGGCTTAAACTTGTAAAAATCATAGAAATTCAACCGTAACTCCAAATGAAATAAATTATATATGAAAAATGATCAGAAAAATCCAATCTATCTATCTGTACTGGTTTCATGCATGTTAGAGCAACCTAACCTTACCGTTTAGATGAAACATTATAATGCACTTATATGAGTTCATAGTTTAGGCTTGTATTTGAATCATTGATTCAAATAAGCTCAAACCACTATGGTTTTAGTTGCATTAGCCCAACACACAACATTTTGACATGTCATGATCATGCATCATATTGTGCATTGCATTGATTGTATTTCTTCTCTGTTGCCGGTATTTGTCCCCTCTCGGTAGACGATGTTCCAACGTTGTGATCGTTGACACTGATGAAGACTCAATGGTATCTTCAGAAGTGCCAGGCAAGCAAAACCCCCTTGTTCATTCCGATACAATCCCACTCTCTCGCTCCTGCTCTCTTTTACTGCATCAGGACAACAACGATACAACTATTACTTGATGCGGTAGTTGAACCCCTTTATCCTCTGCATGACCTGTTATTGTCATAGTAAATAGATGAAACCCACTAGCATGAGTAGGAGTTGTTTGAGCCCTGATGTGCCTACTCATTCATGTTTTGTTTGTCATGCCTGCTACTTCTTAGAGTTGAGTCAGGTCTGATTCATCGGGGATGAATTGGAATGTGGTGAACATGTCCTACTGTTGAGAGCTAAGTGTGTGAACACGATTTGGTAAAGGTAGCGGTGAGAGGCCATGTAGGAGTACATGGTGGGTTGTCTCATTGCAACTGTCCTCAGGAACTGAGTTCTGTGTTTGTGATCCATGAACAGTTACTACCACACATTGGGTTCCGGTAACTCGACCCCTCTCGACTTATTAATTAACATGATCTCTGTCCAGGAGTTGCAACTAGTTTCTGGTGTTTGTAGGTAGTGTTAGTAGTCTACCAAGTGGCACTCGGTACAAGTGGGCTTGGGACAGACTAGGCACAGTGGCACGGTGTACCAAGTGGCACCCGGTTGGTGGGCTTGGGAACCCTGCTCACATCGTTTGGGGCCGTGAGCGACACCCCGGCCGGATCTCCTTGCGGATGGAACCCGAATAGGCGATAAACCTGGACGAGAGACTTGTATGGTTAGTCAGGTCGTGGCCGACACCCTCGCTGGGCTTCTGCTTGAAGGTTGCCGAGTACATGTCGCGTAAACGGTGGTAAGTGGTGAGAGCGTGTGTGAAGAAGTACACCCCTGCAGGGTTAACATTATCTATTCGAATAGCCGTGTCCGCGGTAAAGGACTTCTGGGTTGCCTATACAGTTCATAGACAAGTGAAAGTGGATACTCTAAAATAGGCAAGATAAGCGTGAGTGCTATGGATGGCGTTCTCGTAGGGAGACGGAAGCGGATCCATAGTGGTGTATTGATATGGTGAATATGTGGACTCGTGTGCGCCACCTCAAAAGAGTTACTTGAAGTCGTAGTTCAGGTTAGCCACCGAGTCAAAGCTGGCTTGCTGCAGTTAAACTCCACCACCCCCTTTGTTGATAATGATGCATATGTAGATAGTTCTGATGTAAGTCTTGCTGGGTACATTTGTACTCACGTTTGCCTATTTTATGTTTTGCAGAGAGACTTCAGTCTCGCTAGTAGTTCCGCGTGGACTTCGACGTTTAGCTTGTTACCTCAGCTACGATCTTGTGCCCTCGGCAAGATCTGGTAGATAGTCAGGCTTCTCAGCCTTTTTCATTTGTAGATGTCTGTACTCAGATATGTTAAGCTTCCGCTTGTGCTTTGACTTGTATGCTCTGATTGTTGGGTCATGAGACCCATGTTTGTAATATCTCGCTCCTCGGAGCCTATTGAGTAAAATACTTGAGTTGTAGAGTCATGTTGTGATGCCATGTTGTATTTGCACATGTCGAGCATATTGTGTGTATGTTATTGAAATGCTTGGTATGTGTGGGATCTGGCTATCTAGTTGTTTATCCTTAGTAGCCTCTCTTACCGGGAAATGTCTCCTAGTGCTTCCACTGAGCCATGGTAGCTTGCTACTACTTCGGAACACTTAGGCTGGCCGGCATGTGTCCTTCTTTGTTCATGTGTCTGTCCCTTCGGGGAAATGTCACGCGATGAATACCGGAGTCCTGTTAGCCTGCTACAGCCCGGTTCACCGGAGTCCTGCTAGCCCAGTGCTACAGCCTGGATTCACTCGCTGATGACCGACACGTTCGATGCTGGGTCATGGATGCCTGTCCCTGTAAGTTTGTGCCACTTTGGGTTTACGACTAACCATGTCAGCCCGGGCTCCTTATCATATGGATGCTAGCACATTATCATATACGTGTGCCAAAAGGCGCAAACGGTCCCGGGCAAAGGTAAGGCGACACCCGTGGGGATACCATGCGTGAGGCCACAAAGTGATATGAGGTGTTACATGCTAGATCAATGTGGCATTGAGTCGGGGTCCTGACAGCTTTGGTATCAGAGCTTGACTGCCTGTAGGATTACCAAGCCAAACTGGTCGAAGTTGAGTCTAGAAATTCTTTAGTTATATATGGGAATTGATTGTGGGATGGAACGTAAGACTCTTTTTACTCCTTTACCTCATGCCCTTCTGATCTGAGTCATCTTATCTTTCCTACGGGGTTAAGAAACTAGGCTGTCTCTTCTTTCTATCAGGATCACGTGTTACTAATCCGTAGACTTATAGGATTGATGGATTCAAGTCTCAGTTCAGTTCCTTCTATCTCCGTGTATTCATAGCTAGCCTCAGAATCTTGATATTATGATGATCGAGTGGTTACGCCACCATTTTGTAGGATGTCTTAAATCCTTTAGAGCATTTACAGCCGTTATGCTATCCGAGTCATCCCAGGTATCTTAATAGTCGGAAGCATTTGCAAAATCCCTTCCTCCTGTTCCTGATGTCCATTTGGGCCAGGTTAATCACACTAATCAGTGAGTTGAGGTACTATGTTGCCTCGACATATATGTTGGAGCTAGTATTATGACCCTAGGTGTCTTAGAGGATCGCCAGGTAACCTAGCCATGTTTTGTGTTCCTGGTGTGATGATTCTGGCCATCATTCTCGAAAGCATCCTGTGATGCTACCTAGTAGTAGGTATTCTACTCCTTGGGTTTTGAAGCCGAGATTCACCCTACTTACCTCGTGTTGATAGTGTTGCTAGTTCCTTTAGGATATTAGTAACCTTTGTGATAGTCCTCGAGGTCCATGGTATATCGTTCTTCCAAATACCATGAACCATTCTTGGCAGGAGTTCTTTTGAACCAAAAGATCACAACCAGAGTGCTCTTGATGAGTTCTCCATTCTACATTGTGAATCTGTCAGTCCTACCTCTCTACATGGATTATCCAGAAGAAACTTGTTGAACTTGGTTCGACATACTAATCCATGCGTCCACAACTCAGAAAATCGTATGTTCTGTTGAGTTGTCCCTCTTTAGTTGTATTCCGACCCCCGTCTATCAATTGATAGTCAGGAGTAGTTGTGCCTCGTGTTCATCGATGCCTGTTATTCTTGTGGTCCGTCAAGCCATTCTATTCGGAATGACAAGGAGAAACAAACTCCAGTACCTTATCCATTTCCAGGATCGGGTCAAAATAGTTGTGTTCCGCAGATCAAAATGCCAATCCAGCGTTTGATTCTGTTCCACCCTGGAGTGTTACCATCTTTATATTAAGAATATCATGAGAATTGCACCTTCTCTTATGAATTCTTGATGTAGTAATACTTCTCGCCATCATTTTTCATTCCTCGGTGTCGTGTTGTCACAACCGGAATGCCGACAAGTGAACTATGATGTGTGAAATCATTACTCCTAGCAACCTTGTTGCTTGGCAGTTAAAGGACAATAATTTCATTCTTAGCATGTTGGTTATTGAATCATCATTCTAAGATTGATCGTGCTACCTAGTACATTCTCCTGATACACTCTTCAATCAATGAGTTAGGATTGTGTCAATCCCTCGCTCTTTTCATCATATCGTCTTGCCCTGAAAAGCAAGATTGTTCTCGAGTTTAGTAACATACTGGTGGTTCGTGATTTTCCGAATGTCTTCTCGGAGGTATCACCAGGTTGTCACCTGACTATTATGTTGAGCTCGTGATCAAGTTGGTTTCTTGTAAACCACCCCCTTCTCCAAGGATCTGTGTTGGATACCCCTGAGCTAGTTGGTCAAGCTAAACAACAACTTGGAGAGTTGGAAGATAAAAGCTTGTCTGACTTAGCTCATGTTAAGGGATATCTTTTTATTTGTGTGTGTTCAAGAAAGATGATATATTCATCGATTGATCCTCGTGGTCAGTTGTTGGATCTATTGCCTTGTCAAAACTTTGATTTGAGCATGGGCTATCCTCAAATCAAATCAGAACCAACGATGCTCGTAATGCTGTCTTACTCCTGGTTTCTCCTCGAGCATACACCATTACATCTTTTGGTCTGACCAATGCTATCCCCGTGTTCACACAATTGTGGAACTTCAATTATATGGAAATCTAGATGAACTGTTGTTGAGCCCATTAGCAACATTGTTATCTTCTCCATGATTCGTGTTGAACATCCAGCTAGTATTGGAAACTTTTATAAGCATTATCTTCATGACCCGCTCATGGAGCATATGTCCGGATGAAAGAAGTGACCTCCTCTAATTCATGTGCATTTGAGGCAAGTTGCCGCCGTGAATTCGAGAAAGTCAATGTTGCCTCCTTTGGAACCATCTCAAGTCAGTCATGCATGTGCGAAGTATGCTATGGTTTGATAGGCTCGCTACCTCCATTCTATATGTATCCCTAGCACACCAAGCCACTGATTGATTTGTTCAAGGAGAAGGAGTTTCTTTTTAAGAGCTAACCCGGGCTTAATCAAGGACTCCGTTATCCGCAATGATGGTTCCCACCTGAACTCGGTAGTGTTTTATTATAAGACTACTAGGTGGTCATGCTTGTCTGGGACAACGTGTCCACATGTTGTAGCAGAACTAGCTCATGTTTTGGAGCTTGCTATTGTAGTTCATTCCCCGAGAGTCTCGCAACGCCATCTCGTCGATTTGTGTTGCAAACATTCATTTTTCTTTCTAGACTCGATGAGTCTGCATTGTTCTGACACCAACCAGATCTGAATCTCTGGCAGATATGATGGTTGGAGCATTTTTCCAAGAACTATAATATTGGTCCCTCTGTAACCGGTAAAGAGGATGTCGTGGCCAACACGTCCAGCCGGAAGACCCATTATTGTAGTATCTTGATTGAGGAAGTTGGCCACCTCCCCATAGGGATTTCGTAAGATTTACTCCCTAGTTGCCCCTTATGGATTTTTGTGTTCCCGAAGTCCGACCTTTTACTTGATGTTCTAGATATCAAACCATATCTATGAATGGGTTACACTAGCACATCAAGGAGAACATTAGAAGCGGAGTGCTAAATATCTCTCGATCGATCATCCAGATTTTGTCCCCTTGGCCTTGCCAAGGTGAAATATGAGAAGGTGTTATCTTCCTTGCCTCTGCATCGTCCATCGCTGTTCATCATGGTAGTACGTTGTGTTGCCAGGATCCTTGACACGGATATTGGTAAAACCTTGATGAATATGGAAATGCTCAAGTTCTTGAGAGCACGCACAAGCGCTAGGTGTTATCATCGGCACTAACGGGGTTATGCTATAGCTTTTCAAATAGTGGACTCACTCTCTACTGTTGAGCTTCTCCCCAGTTACTAAAATCATCCTTTGTGTTGTTTTCAACAAGGTAATTCACATCATCTATTCTAATCCGGGTATGCCATTCTACCAAACCCCTCCAAACGATCGCCCGAGAATTGCCTTAGGCTGGTATAAAGAGTTTCAATGATCTCTGAATCAAAGGTAATTCTTTTTGCCACTTAAGGCGGATATATCTACGAGTCACCATCCCTAAGGTGTCTCGTTGTGGTATCATGGCAACTCAACTCCTCGCTACGTTGACAACCGTTCACCACCCTCTTAGGCGTGGATTTTTTGCCTACCTAGTGAACCTTCATCATCTGTTACACCCCATCCCTCGGAATGTGTGTCTCGTGTCTCAACTCGAGATATATGTCAATATCTCACCCCATGAGCTGATCCTGAGTTGTTCGGTCTTCGAGAAGATCGATTCTTCTAGAGTTCTCCTTCTCCTCTTGTTGTCATGTTGGCTGGAGTTCTCAGAGCAAGACGACAAGACAAAGATGGTAATTGAATCAACATTCATTTGAAGTGCAACCTGGATCGTGAGGATTGTGTTAGGTTGCGTATCCCCTTCATCTTACCCTACACTTGAATCTCGGGTCAAGATTCTTGTTTAGTGGGGGTGAGTTGTCACATCCCAACTAGTCCATGCATCAGAGTGTTGCATCATGTTTACCTTTCATCAGAAATTTGAAATGGGGATGTCCAAAACCCTAGTACCAAATGGAATTCAAATAGGTTCAACCTAAAAATATTTTCAATGAACCTGAAATGCCCTTCATAAATGTTCATCATTTTTGTTTTGGTCCAGAACCTCTGCCAAAAATGGTGCACACTTTTCTAGGACACTATGGGTTATTGAATTAAATCATACAATATTTGTACTTGGACATTTAAATGCTATAAATTATTTTAAATGTCCAAATAATCATGAACTGAAATGATGGCTGTTGGAAATATTCCAAACAGTGCTCTCAAGCAGTTACATGATTTTTGAATAGGTTCTGGTATTTTTAATAAAGCTAAACATCTACAGAAAAATAGAAAACAGAAAATAAAAGAGAGAGAGAGAGAGAAGGACTACCTGGTGCTCACCTGGCAGCCCACTTACCTGGCCTTCTACTGTAGCAGCCCAGCCACCACCGCAGCCATCCATGTCGTCTTCCTCCTCAGACAGTAGGACGCAGGCGCGTGGCCGGAGCGCGCGGGCACATGCCCAGGCCACCTCCTGCCTCTCTGCCTGTCTCCCCGGCGCCCTGAGGATGCCACGCACCCCCCTGGACCGCTCTCACTCTCTCCCGTGCCTCTCCCCTCTCTGCTCTCTCTCCCTCTCGCGCCCGAGCGCGCTCATCGCCGCCGCTCGCTGCTGCCATGGCCACCAGCCACTGCCTCGCCTCGCCGATGCGCTCAGAGGCTCCACCTCGACCCCCTCTTCCTCCTCACCAAGCCACGCCCCGCAGGAGCCGCTACAACACCGCCATCAGCTCCGTCTTCTACCTCGGACTCCGGCGATCGCCGTCGCCACTCCGTCGTCTCCAGAGCCTCCCCCGAGCTGAAGACTCCTCCATGCGATGCGCTGTGAGCCTCTGAACCGTTCCCCCTACTCCCATGGACTAATTAGAGCTCCAACCCTCGTTTCCGTCGAGAACGAGACCTCACCGGCGCCGGTCATGTCGCCGTCGTCGTTTTGGCCTGCCTCCATCCAAACCAAGCACGCCACCGCCGCGGGATGTGGTCACCGGCGGCTGAACGTTGTTCGCTAACGTGGCGCGGGTTAGGTTAGCCTAATCACACGCCGTGTCACGGACAGTAGGTCCCACAGGGTTACTTAACCGGCTAACAAAAATACTTAGCATTAATTTAATAGGATGGACCCCACCCATTAGTTTGACCTTGCCACCTCAGCTTTGACCGGGTCCCACTAGTCAGCCTCTGTTCCTTCCTTGTCACACTGACATGCGGGACCCATGCGTCAGGTTTGACTCGCGGCTGCTCTGTTGACCTGCTGAGATCAGCATGACGTGATGCTGACGCAGTAATAGGTTTTTCTGGATTTATTTAATTCAGGAAATTCCAGAAAAAGGCTTAAACTTGTAAAAATCATAGAAATTCAACCGTAACTCCAAATGAAATAAATTATATATGAAAAATGATCAGAAAAATCCAACCAATCTATCTGTACTGGTTTCATGCATGTTAAAGCAACCTAACCTTTCTGTTTAGATGAAACATTATAATGCACTTATATGAGTTCATAGTTTAGGCTTGTATTTGAATCATTGATTCAAATAAGCTCAAACCACTCTGGTTTTAGTTGCATTAGCCCAACACACAACATATTGACATGTCATGATCATGCATCATATTGTGCATTGCATTGATTGTATTTCTTCTCTATTGCTGGTATTTGTCCCCTCTCGGTAGACGATGTTCCGACGTTGTGATCGTTGACACTGATGAAGACTCAATGGTATCTTCAGAAGTGCCAGGCAAGCAAAACCCCCTTGTTCATTCCGATACAATCCCACTCTCTCGCTCCTGCTCTCTTTTACTGCATCAGGACAACAACGATACAACTATTACTTGCTGCGGTAGTTGAACCCCTTTATCCTCTGCATGACCTGTCATTGCCACAGTAAATAGATGAAACCCACTAGCATGAGTAGGAGTTGTTTGAGCCCTGATGTGCCTACTCATTCATGTTTTGTTTGTCATGCCTGCTACTTCTTAGAGTTGAGTCAGGTCTGATTCATCGGGGATGAATTTGAATGTGGTGAACATGTCCTACTGTTGAGAGCTAAGTGTGTGAACACGATTTGGTAAAGGTAGCGGTGAGAGGCCATGTAGGAGTACATGGTGGGTTGTCTCATTGCAGCCATCCTCAGGAACTGAGTTCTGTGTTTGTGATCCATGAACAGTTACTACCACACATTGGGTTCCGGTAACTCGACCCCTCTCGACTTATTAATCAACATGATCTCTGTCGAGGAGTTGCAACTAGTTTCTGGTGTTTGTAGGAAGTGTTAGTAGTCGACTAAGTGGCACTCGGTACAAGTGGGCTTGGGACAGACTAGGCACAGTGGCACGGTGTACCAAGTGGCACCCGGTTGGTGGGCTTGGGAACCCTGCTCACATCGTTTGGGGCCGTGAGCGACACCCCGGCCGGATCTCCTTGCGGATGGAACCCGAATAGGCGATAAACCTGGACGAGAGACTTGTATGGTTAGTCAGGTCGTGGCCGACACCCTCGCTGGGCTTCCGCTTGAAGGTTGCCGAGTACATGTCGCGTAAACGGTGGTAAGTGGTGAGAGCGTGTGTGAAGAAGTACACCCCTGCAGGGTTAACATTATCTATTCGAATAGCCGTGTCCGCGGTAAAGGACTTCTGGGTTGCCTATACAGTTCGTAGACAAGTGAAAGTGGATACTCTAAAATAGGCAAGATAAGCGTGAGTGCTATGGATGGCGTTCTCGTAGGGAGACGGAAGCGGATCCATAGTGGTGTATTGATATGGTGAATATGTGGACTCGTGTGCGCCACCTCAAAAGAGTTACTTGAAGTCGTAGTTCAGGTTAGCCACCGAGTCAAAGCTGGCTTGCTGCAGTTAAACTCCACCACCCCCTTTGTTGATAATGATGCATATGTAGATAGTTCTGATGTAAGTCTTGCTGGGTACATTTGTACTCACGTTTGCCTATTTTATGTTTTGCAGAGAGACTTCAGTCTCGCTAGTAGTTCCGCGTGGACTTCTTAGCTTGTTACCTCAGCTACGATCTTGTGCCCTCGGCAAGATCTGGTAGATAGTCAGGCTTCTCAGCCTTTTTCATTTGTAGATGTCTGTACTCAGATATGTTAAGCTTCCGCTTGTGCTTTGACTTGTATGCTCTGATTGTTGGGTCATGAGACCCATGTTTGTAATATCTCGCTCCTCGGAGCCTATTGAGTAAAATACTTGAGTTGTAGAGTCATGTTGTGATGCCATGTTGTATTTGCACATGTCAAGCATATTGTGTGTATGTTATTGAAATGCTTGGTATGTGTGGGATCTGGCTATCTAGTTGTTTATCCTTAGTAGCCTCTCTTACCGGGAAATGTCTCCTAGTGCTTCCACTGAGCCATGGTAGCTTGCTACCGCTCCGGAACACTTAGGCTGGCCGGCATGTGTCCTTCTTTGTTCCTGTGTCTGTCCCTTCGGGGAAATGTCACGTGATGAATACCGGAGTCCTGTTAGCCCGCTACAGCCCGGTTCACCGGAGTCCTGCTAGCCCAGTGCTACAGCCTGGATTCACTCGCTGATGACCGACACGTTCGATGCTGGGTCATGGATGCCTGTCCCTGTAAGTTTGTGCCACTTTGGGTTTACGACTAGCCATGTCAGCCCGGGCTCCTTATCATATGGATGCTGGCGACATTATCATATATGTGTGCCAAAAGGCGCAAACGGTCCCGGCAAAGGTAAGGCGACACCCGTGGGGATACCGTGCGTGAGGCTGCAAAGTGATATGAGGTGTTACATGCTAGATCGATGTGGCATTGAGTCGGGGTCCTGACACTACATTACATTGATGAATTGGAGCTAGTTTTGTGTCACCCTATGTTATAGCTATTACATGAGTAATCGCATCCGACATAATTATCCATCACTGATCCAATGCCTACGAGCTTTTCACATCTTGTGTTTCGCTTATTTACTTTTCCGTTGCTACTATTAAAATCACTACAAAACCCAAAAATATTACTTTTGTTATTGTTACCTTTATTATCATACTACTTTGCTACTAAATACTTTGCTGCAGATACTAAGTTATCCAGGTGTGGTTGAATTGACAACTCAACTGCTAATACTCAATAATATTCTTTGGCTCCCCTTGTGTCGAATCAATAAATTTGGGTTGAATACTTTACCCTAGAAAGTTGTTGCGATCCCCTACACTTGTGGGTTATCAAGACTAATTTCTGGCGCCGTTGCCAGGGAGCATAGCTCTATTCTTTGAGTCACTTGGGATTTATATCTGTTGATCACTATGAGGAACTTGAAAGACGGAAGAACCAAGATTTTCCCCTCAACTATGAGGGGAGGTAAGGAACTGCCATCTAGCTCTGCACTAGATTCTCCTTCTGTTTTGAGTAAGCTTGCGACACCTAAACCTGCTACTGCTATGAATTCTGATATGTCGCATGTTATTGATGATGCCACTTCTGCTATGCATGATACTTATGATGAAACTACTTCCGTGCGTGATACTACTTTGCCATTAGGTGAATTTCTTGATGAACAACTTGCTAGGGCTAGAGAGAATGAAATTATTGAAGATGCTATTATTGATGATAGTGATGATGAAAGTTCTCCCAATGATTATGAATTGCCTGTTTTTCCTGAGGGTTATGTTATGGAAGAGGAAGGTGCTAGAGCTATCTTTGCTTGTAAAGATAGATATGATCTTAAGAAATTATTAGCTAAAAGGAAGCAGCAATCTCTTAATGCTAGAATGAAACCTCACCCTGCTTTTGCTGCTTCACCTATTTGTGTTACTGATAAGGATTATGAATTCTCTGTTGATCATGAGATTATTACTTTCGTTGAATCTGAAACTATTGTGGCACATCTTACCAAGTTGAATGATATAGCCACCCTGTTTACTCATGATGATAAATCTCGCTATTATTATATCCTTAAGATATTTCCATTCTCATTAAAGGGTGATGCTAAGACTTGGTATAATTCTCTTGCTCCTGGTTGTGTGCGTAGTCCCCAGGATATGATTTATTACTTCTCTGCTAAATATTTCCCTGCTCATAAGAAACAAGTTGCCTTGCGGAAAATATATAATTTTGTGCAAATCAAAGAAGAGAGTCTCCCACAAGCTTGGGGGAGGCTTCTCCAATTACTTAATGCTTTGCCTGATCATCCTCTTAAGAAAAATGAAATACTTGATATCTTTTATAATGGACTAACCGATGCTTCCAAGGACTACTTGGATAGTTGTGTTGTTTGTGTTTTCAGGGAAAGAACAGTCGCGAAGCTGAATTACTATTGAATAATATGTTGACTAATGAAAATAATTGGACTCTTCCTAAGCCAATTCCTAAGGAAATTCCTGAACCAATTGAGCCAACTCCTGAGCCTGTTCCTAAACCCACTGCAAAGAAGAGAGGTGTTTTATTTCTCAGTCCTGAAGATATGCAAGAGGCAAAGAAATCAATGAAAGAAAAAGGTATTAAAGCTGAAGATGTTAAGAATTTACCACCTATTGAAGAAATACATGGTCTTAATATACCGCCTGTTGAAGAACCACATTGTCTTGATAACCAGACACAGGTAGTAAAGGTAAATTCTCTCTATAGATATGATAAAGTTGAAATTCCCTCTACTAAATTTCAAAGCCCATGCTGAGATGAATTTGATGACTTTATGGCTAGACAAGAAAGTTTTAATTCTTATGTTGGTAGAGAGTCAAAGAATAATGCTTTTGAGATAGGACGCGTGAGCGATTATATGGCTAGAGTTAAAGGTGAACTTAAACTCGTTAGCAAATATGCTTCTATGGTTGCTACTCAAGCTGAGCAAGTACTTAAAGCTCAAAATGATTTGCTTGATGAATTAAATAATAAAAATGACTTTGTTGTTAGAGTGGCTACTAGAACTGGTAGAATGACTCAGGAACCTTTGTATCCTGAAGGCCACCCTAAGAGAATCGAGCAAGATTCTCAGAGAAACAATTTAGAGGCACCTAGTTCTTCTAAAAAGAAGAAAAAGAAAGACGATAGGACTTCACATGCTTCTAGTGAAACTGTCGTAGACACACCTGAAAATCCCAATGATATTTCTGTTTCTGATGCTGAAACACAATCAGGTGATGAACATGAACCTAGTGATAATGTTCATGTTGATGCTCAACCTAGCAAAAATAATGAAGTAGAGATTGAACCTGCTGTTGATCTTGATAACACACAATCAAAGAATCAACATTATGATAAGAGAGATTTTGTTGCTAGGAAGCACGGTAGAGAAAGAGAACCATGGGTTCAGAAACCCATGCCCTTTCCTCCTAAACCATCCAAGACAAAGGATGATGAGGATTTTGAGAGCTTTGCTGAAATGATTAGACCTATTTTCTTACGTATGCGCTTAACTGATATGCTCAAAGTTAATCCTTATGCTAAGTATATGAAGGGTATCATTACAAATAAAAGGAAGATACCGGAAGCTGAAATTTCCACCATGCTTGCTAATTACACTTTTAAAGGTGGAATACCAAAGAAACTTGGAGATCCGGGGGTACCAACTATACCATGCTCCATTAAAAGAAATTATGTTAGAACTGCTTTATGTGATCTTGGAGCCGGTGTTAGTGTTATGCCTCTCTCTTTATATCGTAGACTTGAATTGAATAAGTTGACACCTACTGAAATATCTTTGCAAATGGCTGATAAATCTACTGCCATACCTGTCGGTATTAGTGAGGATGTGCCTGTTGTGGTTGCAAATTTCACTATCTTAACGGACTTTGTTATTCTTGATATTCCCGAGGACGATAGTATGTCGATTATCCTTGGTAGACCCTTTTTGAATACTGCAGGGGCTGTTATTGATTGCAACAAAGGCAATATCACTTTTCATGTTAATGGTAATGAGCATACGGTACACTTTCCGAGGAAACAATCTCGAGTTCATAATATCAATTCTATTGGAAAAAGTTCCAACTATTATTATTGGAGGTTTTGAATTCCTCTCCCTACTGCCAAGAAAAAGTATGATATTCTTATTGTTGGGGATGTTCATATCCCCGTTGAGGTAACTTAGTGTTATTCGAAATTTCTCCGGTTCCGTGTTATTCGGAATGAGTTTGTTAACAAGACTTGATCAACCTTGTTAGTGGATTCATTTTGATGATCATGAGATGGATAAAACTAGAAGGCACAACCTTTTGTACCCTCTTTTTACTTTCTATTATTTAGAATAAATAAAGCAAAAATAGTATTATCTGTCTGTTTTCTGAATTATCCGTGCATTAAAAATTATCCCGAAAATAGAAGTGCTCCAAATGCCCTGCAAATTTAGTATGATTTTTTATGGAATATATATGAGGATTTTAGGCTCTGCAGGAGGGGCAAGCACCAAGCCACGAGAGTGGAGGGCGCGCCCACCTTCCCTAGGCGCGCCCCCTGTCTCGTGGGCCCCTGGTGGCCCCCTCCACTTATGCTAGCACCCACACACTCCATCTTCTTCCCAAAAAATCCCCATCTAGCTCAAGCACGAGTTCTAGCTCATTTTCCTACGATTTTCGATCTCCTTGCTCAAAGCTCTATTCACAAAACTGCTTTGGGAGATTGTTGCTTGAAAATGTTAAGGAGACTTTTGATGGGCTCTTCTAGCCAAGGCTCTCAGGAAAAACAAGCTAAAGAGAAGGAAAAAGCCAAGTATAATCTTCCTCGCGTAGCGGAAGTACGGTCGTGTGAATGGCCATGCGATAATTTCTTGAAAGAAGCTGGAATTCATGAAGATTTTATTCTTTGATCGAGAATGTAGGCTCACCGATTTCCTCCACGACTGGATCCATCACTATCTCTTACTCACCAATACTTTCGTGCAAAACTTTTATTATTATCCTAAGAAGTCACCGCCTTCAGTACCATTTCATTTATATGATGAATTCAGGGAAATGTCTTTACATAATTTTTGCGTGGTATGTAGGATACCTTTTGAGGGAAAATTAGAGGAACCAAAGAAGGGTTCCGATGCGAAAATCTCTAGCATACACTTTCCTGTTTTATGCTACTTTGCCATATTTGCTAGTAGATGTTTGATTGGTCGTGGAAATAGTGGAAACTTCAATGTTCCTGATATTATCATTCTTCACCATGCCTTGTTTGGAGATAATAGTTTTAGTATGGGTGCCGTCGTTGCTAAACGGCTAAGCCTTAATCGTACAAAAGGCCCCATTTTTGGAGGTATCTATGCTTCACTTATTGCTAGACATTTTGAGATACCTATTAGGCACCATGAGAAAGAGGAGACAAAATTGCCTCCTTACATTTTAGATTACAAGAGCATGCTAGCACATGAGTTCATTGTTGACAACAAAGAAAAGATGCTCTTATATAACCTGCGATTTAATAAGAAACACAGTGAGACTATTATTTTGCCTGCGCCTATGATGTTTGATTTGATTGCAGATAATTTTCTTGTCACATCGGAAGCGGTGTACGCTCATCGAGGCCAAGCATTCACTCTAGAACCTAAACCTGAGCCAGAACCTGAACTGGACCCTTATCGTGCATCATCCTACCAGTGGGACCCAGAGATGGCCAGCCAGTGGTATCCTGATTACACCTCTCAGTACACCGAGGAGAGTAGCAACGGTCCTTGGCATTAGACCAACTTAGGCCAAAATCCTAAGTTTGGGGGAGTACGTATTTCTCACCGACTTTACATTCATGTTCACACACTATTCTAGTTGTCGGTGCTCATACACTTTCATTGTATTATCCATGCTAGTTTAAATTTCTTTTTCTAGTTTTCTTCTTGTGTGTTTGATAAACCTTAAAAAAACCAAAAAAAATTAGTTAGTTTAATTTCCATGCTTGTAGTAGAATTAAAATGAAAACCCAAAAAGATTTCTCGTTCTTCTCCATACTTGTTGGGAGCTTTCCCGTGTAAATAGTTTTCTTTTCTTTTCTTTTCTTTGGGGGTTGAGAGTAGAAGACCATATTGAAAATGTTTATGGCTGTTGTCGCTCTCTCAGTTGGTCGCTTCCCAGTATTTTGCTAGCCTTCACCTGTACTAAGCGGGAATACTGCTTGTGCATCCAAACTCCTTAAACCCCAAAGTTATTCCATATGAGTCCACCATACCTTCCTATATGCGGTATTTTCCTACCGTTCCAAGTAAATTTGTATGTGCCAAACTCCAAACCTTCAAATGAAATTATATTTTGTATGCTCGAGCAGCTCATGTTTCAACTAGGGCTGCCTATATCTTCCATGCTAGGTGGGTTATTCTCAAGAGGAGTGAACTCCTCTCCTCATTCACGAGAAAGGGCCGGTAAACGGGATGCCCAGTCCCATGATCCAAAAAGATCAAAGCAAATCAAAATAATTAAACAAAACTCCACCAGGGCTGTTGTTAGTTGGAGGCACTCGTTGTTTCGAGCAAGCCATGGATAGATGCTTGTTGGTGGTTGGGGGAGTATAAACCTTTACCATTCTGTTTGGGAACTGCCTATAATGCATGTAGTATGGAAGATACAGCCATATCATAGTTGTTGCATTGACAGTGAAAGTATACCGCTCAACATGTTATTCAATCTCTATTTTAAAATCGAGCTCTGGCACCTCTACAAATCCTTGCTTCCCTCTGCGAAGGGCCTATCTATTTACTTTTATGTTGAGTCATCATCCTTCTTATTAAAAAGCACCCGTTGGAGAGCACACTGTCGTTTGCATTCATTATTATTGGTTTATATTGGGTATGACTTGACTGGATCTCTTTTACCATGAATTACAATGTTTAGTCAGTCCTTGATCTTTAAAGGTGCTATGCATTTATGTTTTGCGGTCTCAGAAAGGGCTAGCGAGATACCATTTTGTTATATCATGTTATGATTGTTTTGAGAAAGTGTTGTTATCCGAGTTTTATTATTATGGCTCGCTAGCTGATTATGCTATTGATATGAGTAATTGTGAGACATAGGTGTTATTGTGAGTATGGTTAGTTCATAATATTTTCTGAAACCTGAATGCTGGCTTTGCATGTTTACAACAACAAGAGCAAATAGAGTTTGTAAAAGTTCTTCTTTATCACTTTTAGTTTATCAACTGAATTGCTTGAGGACAAGCAAAGGTTTAAGCTTGGGGGAGTTGATACGTCTCCAATGTATCTACTTTTCCAAACACTTTTGCCCTTGTTTTGGACTCTAACTTGCATGATTTGAATGAAACTAACCCAGACTGACGCTGTTTTCAGCAGAACTGCCATGATGTTGTTTTATGTGTAGAAAACAAAAGTTCTCAGAATGTCCTGAAGATCCACGGAGGCACCTTTTGGAAAATATAAAAAATACTGGCGAAAGAATCAAGACCAGGGGCCCACACCCTGTCCACGAGGGTGGGGGGCGTGCCCACCCCCTGGGCGCGCCCCCCTGTCTCGTGGGCCCCCTGAGGCTCCGCCGACCTCAACTCCAACTCCATTTATTCTGTCTCGCGGAGAAAACATCAGAGAGAAAGTTTCATTGCGTTTTACGATACGGAGCCGCCGCCAAGCCCTAATCTCTCCCGGGAGGGCTGATCTGGAGTCCGTTCGGGACTCCGGAGAGGGGGATTCACCGCCTTCGTCGTCATCAACCATCCTCCATCACCAATTCATGATGCACATCGCCGTGCGTGAGTAATTCCATCGTAGGCTTGCTGGACGGTGATGGGTTGGACGAGATTTACCATGTAATCAAGTTAGTTTTGTTAGGGTTTGATCCCTAGTATCCACTATGTTCTGAGATTGATGTTGCTATGACTTTGCTATGCTTAATGCTTGTCACTAGGGCCCAAGTGCCATGATTTCAGATCTGAACCTATTATGTTTTCATGAATATATGTGTGTCCTTGATTCTATCTTGCAAGTCTATAGTCACCTATTATGTGTTATGATCCGACAACCCCGAAGTGATAATAATCGGGATACTTCTCGGTGATGACCGTAGTTTGAGGAGTTCATGTATTCACTATGTGCTAATGCTTTGTTCCGGTTCTCTATTAAAAGGAGGCCTTAATATCCCTTAGTTTCCGCTAGGACCCCGCTGCCACGGGAGGGTAGGACAAAAGATGCCATGCAAGTTCTTTTTCCATAAGCACGTATGACTATATTCAGAATACATGCCTACATTACATTGATGAATTGGAGCTAGTTATGTGTCACTCTATGTTATAGCTATTACATGAGGAATCACATCCGACATAATTATCCATCACTGATCCAATGCCTATGAGCTTTTCACATCTTGTGTTTCGCTTATTTACTTTTCCGTTGCTACTATGACAATCACTACAAAACCCAAAAATATTACTTTTGCTACTGTTACCTTTATTATCATACTACTTTGCTACTAAATACTTTGCTGCAGATACTAAGTTATCCAGGTGTGGTTGAATTGACAACTCAACTGCTAATACTCAATAATATTCTTTGGCTCCCCTTGTGTCGAACCAATAAATTTGGGTTGAATACTTTACCCTCGAAAGCTGTTGCGATCCCCTACACTTGTGGGTTATCAAGACTAACTTCTGGTGCTGTTGCCATGGAGCATAGCTCTATTCTTTGAGTCACATGGGATATATCTGTTGATCACTATGAGGAAGTTGAAAGACGAAAGAACCAAGATTTTTCCCTCCACTACAAGGGGAAGTAAGGAACTGCCATCTAGCTCTGCACTACGAGGGGAGGTAAGGAACTGATGTAGGAGATATCGAGGATCATCGACTTCGAGCTGAGTTCTATAACATCCAGCGCGAACTTGCCCAAATCATCATGAAGGAGGTCGTCGGAAAAACAGGGATGTTCTACGGAGTAGGACAAATGTCACGGGAAGACGTCCGAACATGGGTAGCCTCTCAGCGTCTCGACATGAAGCCTTTCACTAAGCTCGGGGACTATCTCCCTGACATGGATGGATGACACGACATGTTGGAGTGATTGTCGATATATGACAATGTGTCCGTTTAGTCCATACTTTATTTATGACAAAACTTTGAGTTATGCATGGCGAAACTTTATTTGTGATGTAATTAAACCGTCCTCCTCCTCTCTAGCGAAGATCACTCTAGTTAGGGCATTTTGGGTACGATGAACTTTGTTATTTATGCTTATGATATGTTGTTTCTATTTTTGCCAAGTCTGTCTCTTTCTGTTGCTCAACTATATATGTTGCATATCATCGACTCATGTGACGATGTAGGTGCATAGATCATCCATGGCGAAGAATTGCTATGCCAGGAGTATATATATGATGAGTGGCCGGAGTGTCAGGCCCAGGTGTACCGGTTTCCGGTTTCCGGGCGACAGGCAGTAGTTAGTTTAGGTTCACACTAATGCGAGAGAGGGATACAAACTCATGTACTGCATATTTCCGCTCTCACTCAAAGTGATAGCTCTTCTCGCGTATATCTTTGTTTAGATGGATGATGATGTATTTGCAAGTAATCGAGACTTGTATCGCTATTTTCGAGATGATGACGAGAGACCACTTTGTGTTGGATGATGATTATGATGATGACACGATTTGATAAGACTAGTTGTATGTATATGCTATGATTACATTTGTATGTGTATGATATGCTAAAGATTATTGTATAAAGCCTATTGAAATACAAAACAAATATGCAAAAAAAACTAATAAAACAAGTAGTAGCGAGGGGAAAAAAGTTAGCAGTAGCGCCGCCTTACCAGTAGCGCTTCCCTGTAAAAAGCATTGCAGATAATATCAGCAGTGCTCATCTCTGAAGCGCGCTACAACTATACATGTATAGTTGTAGCATGGGACGACATGCGCTACTGCTACACGTCAGCTGTAGCGCCTTATCAGTAGCGCATCGTCCCGCGCTACTGATAGGCCTAAAATCCGCACTGCTGCTAGGCTTTTCCCTAGTAGTGAATAGCTAGTCAGGGCACTGGCTGAGCCAGTGACAAGCCCAACACAGACATGCATCACCTGGAAGCCAACTAAAAAGCCAGGATGGTGGCGAAGTAGCCCGCCTCCCACTAGGCTCTCAGGTCCTCGATGATCATGCTCACCACTCTAGCCGGATGTCTAGCTTGTATTGCTTCCAATTTGGTTAAATTGCATCTGCTTTTCTTACACATTATACCTTTGAATATGACATGCCTTCCTATTTTTGGTACATACTAGTACATCTGTCTATTAACCATGTTCTTACATCAAACTTATGTTCTTGTGTATCCCTCATCAATCACTTATTATGAGATAGTCACGCCAGGGGGTTACTGTGAGAAAATATGTTCTTTTAAAGAATGCAGTGTCAGCCTCCCCACATGATTCTCAAGAAACAGCAAGGCCAGATGAAGATAGTGAACGTAGCTCTGTAGTTGATGACCGCATTTCCCCTACACCAGCATCGCAGGTGCTTGCTCTAACTTGGTAGCATGATATGTGGTTGCCTGTTGCATATGGTGTTTATATTGTAATTCTTCCAATCTGGTTATATTGCATGTACTATTCTACTTAGTTTATACATTATACCTATCAATGTGACATGCCTTCCTGTTTTTAGTACATAGTACATATGTCTATTAAGCATGTCCTAACATAAAACTATTGGTTTTTTGTATCCCGCATCAATCAATATGACGAGACACCTTTAGTATATGAAGTGTAATATTAGTTGCATCTTTCATATGATTTATAGCATGCGCTGCTCCTAATTTGTTGAAACGTCATTTATGATGGGATGCTTTTAACTTGGCAGAGTCATATTGGTTGCATCCTTCATGTGGTGTCTACCTTGCATTGCTTCTTATTTGTTGAAATGGCTTCTGCTTAGTTTACACAAACAATTGTGAATGTGCCATACCGTCCTGTTTTTCGTACATATTCCATACTGGTATCATGTGTTTGCCTTACATCAAAGTAGTGATTGTCAGTATCATGCACGAATGAGTTCTGAAGAGTGAATTTATTGCTTTTTCTTGTCGGTTTTACTTGACAATTCAAAACCAATAATGCGGAACAAAATTAGCAAGGTATTGGACAAAGGTTCTCCTTCCAAACAGAGGGCCTCTACAGATTCTACTCCGCCACCCCCAAAGAATATTTGCAAGACAACACATGCATAGACACTCAACGTAGCTGTGTTCTTGATGAGCACGTCTCCCCTAGTTCACCATCATAGGTGCTCCCTCTAACTTGACACTGTTATATGTGGTTGCATGTTATGTATGATGTCTAGCTTGTTTTGCTTCTAATTTTGTTGAATTCCATCTGCTTACTTCACACATTATACTTGTGAATAAGACACGTGTTCCTGTTTCTAGAACATACAATATTTGTCTATAACACCATGTTCTTACATCAAAGTACTACTATTGTGTAACATGCAACAATCACTTACCATAAGACACGTTTGACTTGGGAGTGTGATATAGGTTGCATCTCGCATTCTTTAATTTCTAGCTTGTACTACTTCTAATTTGTTGAAATGGCACTTATGACGAGAAAGTATTAACTTTGTAGAGTGATATTCGTTGCATCTTTCATATGGTGTCTAGCTTTCATTGCTTCTAATTTTTTGAAATGCCTTCTGCTTAGTTTACACATCATAGCTGTGAATATGCAATGTTGTCCTTTTTTCTTACACATTCAATCGTCTTATCATGCGGTCGCCTTACATTAAAGTAGTGCTCGTCAGCATCATGCATCAAGGAGGTCTGAAAAGCGAATTTTTATTCATTTTTCTTGTGGGTTTGACTTGACAAGGCAATACAATTAAGAAATAGGAAGGAAAAAATAAGCCAGGGACTGATTGCGGTCTTCCAGCAAAACCGGCATCCCATGTGCTTTCTCTAGGTTGGCAGTGTGATATTGTCTTGCATGTTGCATACGATGTCTCACTTGTATTGCTTGTAATTTGATTAAATTAGTTCTGCTTAGTTTACACAAATAGTTGTGAATATGCCATGTCGTCCTGTTTTTCGCACATATTCCATCCTCGTATCATGTCTTTACCTTACATCAAGGTAGTGATTGTCTGTATCATGCATGAATGAGTTTTGAAGAGTGAATTCTATTGCTTTTTCTTGTCAGTTTTACTTGACAATGCAAAATCAATAAAGCTGAAGGAAATTAGCAAGGCAGTGGATAAAGGTGCTTCTTCCAAACGGAGGGCCTCTACAGATTCTACTCCGCCACCCCCCCCAAGAAGATTTGCAAGGCTACACATGCATAGACACTCAACGTAGCTGTGTTGATGATGAGCACGTGTCCCCTAGTGCACCATCACAGGTGCTCCCTCTAACATGGCACGGTTATATGTGGTTGCATGTTATGTATGATGCCCAGCTTGTATTGCTTTTATTTTTGTTGAGTTACATCTGCTTACTTTACACATTATACTTGTGAATAAGACACGTGTTCCTGTTTCTAGAACATACAATATCTGTCTATCACACCATGTTCTTACATCAAAGTACTACTGTTGTGTAACCTGCAACAATCACTTTTCACAAGACACGTTTAACTTGGGAGTCTGATATAGTTTACATCTCGCATTTTTTTCTAGGTTGTACTACTAATTTGTTGAAATGAATGACGAGACAATTTTAACTTGGTAGAGTGATATTCGTTGTGTCTTACATATGGTGTCTAGCTTTCATTGCTTCTAATTTGTTGAAATGCCTTCTGCTTAGCGTACACATCATAAGCTGTGAATATACAATGCTGTGAATATGCAATGGCGGCGAGAGACCTTTAACTCGATAGTGTTATGTTGTTTGCATCTTGCAAATGATTTATTTCTTGTACTGCTTCACATTTGTTTAAACGCCAATTATGATGAGATACTGTTAACTTGGCAGAGCGATATTTGTAGCAACTTTCATATGGTATCTACCTTCCATTGCATTGCTTCTAATTTATTGAAATGCCTTCTGCTTAGTTTACACATCATAGTTCTGATTATCTCATGCTGTCCTGTTTTTCGTACATATTACATCCTCCTATCATGTGGTTGTCTAACATCAAAGTTCAGTTCGTCTGTATCACACATCAATTTGTTCTGAAGAACTAAATTTTTATTCCTTTTCCTTCTCGGTTGACTTAACATGGCACGGAGAAAGAGGAAGGAACACAGAATGACAGGGATGGTGTTAGTACTAAGGACACACGGAAATGGAAGTAGAAGATTTATGAAGATTCTCCTGGTACTGATGGTGCAATAGAAGGTCAATGTCCAGCGGAAACTTTTACAAACACGGTATCCCGTGCTACACGAGCTGCAAAACAAGCCAAACAGAAACTAATAGCTGCCACAAAACAAGCGGAGACAGCCCTAGTTGTTGCAATACCTTCCACAATACCACCAGCTGCACGAGTTACTCATTTGTCAACTCAGCTAGTAGGACGTTTCCAAGCTCCCTTGCCACCTGACACTACTTCTTAAGCACTCTTGACACAAGACGAGTTGGCAAGATCAGATGAACCTTGTGAGCTTCAACAAAAGAAGGTAGTTGCTGGATTCAAGTTACAGTTGCATGCTTCTTTCTATGTAGTCTCATAGTTTGATGTACACTAAAACTTCCTATGTTTGTTGTTGGACTAGCACCTAGGCGCAAGAGGAAACAAACATCAGGGATAATGCTCGATAGGTTAACTAAATCTAGAGGAGGAAGAATGGAGATTTGTTTTGAGGCGGGTTTAAAAAGGCCGCGTGATGCCACAGAGTCAGCCAAGTTAGTACCAGAGGCAGCGGTTGTCGTTAGGTGTCATGCACGTATCCTCCCAACATGGATTCAGTACAGGAATGACAAAGACAAAACCCAGTTCAACACCTTCCTCAACCATTTATCTGTAAGTATGGCTATTTATGGAAACTATTAATAGCGTCATGCTCTGTCCCATACTTTCTAGGTTGCTAATAATGAGACTCCCATAATTTTCAACAGATGAGGTTCAAGTTGGATAGCCAAGATGATGCAACCAGACAAGCTTGCACCCATGTATTCAAGTCAGCTCTATGATAATATTGGTATAACTTGAGGAACACTCACTTTGAAGGCAAGGCTAACAGTGAACTTGCCCAAACATCTCCAGTGGAAAATATATCGGATGAACACCGGAGAGGCCTCGTTAAACACTGGTCCGATCCAAAGTATCACATATGTTATATGTATGTGATCAGATCACATGTTGAACTCCTATTTCCACATGTGCCTCACAAATCTATCTTCTTGTAGGTGAACTTTTCAAAGAACAAGGCCAACCGTACGAAAGTGAAATTCCAACAGACGACAGGATCTTGTAGCTATATTGCACACTGCGAGGCTCTTGTAATTAGCTGCTGTTTCACTCTTTTCGTTGTGCCATTTTATCATATATATATTGACTTGTTCCAAATGCAGAGGAAAGCTCGCAAGGACCAAAAAGTACCTGAACCAAATGCCGTGGAAATCTTCAAGGATTGTCACACCAGCAAGACGAAGGGCATGACTACACCAGTGAAAGCCGCTGTTGTATGTCCTTACCACATGCCTTTTAACTACTATTTACTCTGACTCGTGCATTGAACTGCATAGTTTGAAACCAATGTGTATTACTCTTTTCAATTTTATACACAAATGTCTTAGCGTATCATTGCGGCTTACAAGGTTTAAAATAGAGGAGTGATGTTCCTTTGGTCTTGATCTGTAATCTAGTTCTGTGCTGGACTTGCCCACACGATGTTACAATTGTCTGTTTGTCTGTTCTCAGTTGTTTTGCGATATGAATGATGTCATACTCAGCTTACAGTATTATAAACTTTGTCTCTTTAACCTTAGCTGTCATTACAATGTGAAGAAATAGATAATACATTAGCCATGGTACATCGTCATATGTTTGGAACCTAGTTTTATTATGTACTTTGCCGTAAAATACAACTAATATTTTACACAGGTTCACCAGAATAAGTTCTGTATATAGACCAAAGCTATTTCGTTTGGTTTTGCTGCCTCCTTAATATCTTCTGTTCTGGTACAACTAAATGTAAAAACTCAACTTTTCAGCAAGCTATGGAAAAAATGGCGGAACCGCCACCTTCTGAAGGTGACGAGGCAACTATAACCTCAATGTCATCTCTTGCTGCAGTGGGTCAGTACCTGTCCACTAATAGTGCCAAAAGCACATTCCTGCGTAATACTGGGTTGGTTGTTAAGGAAATCTCATCCAAACTAGCAAGCCATTATTCTGGTGATACAAAATTTGCAAGATATGGAAGCTCAAAACAATGTTATATCTGCGCTCTAGACACAAGTCCATTCCCTAACAGAGACGCTTTGTGAAACAAGGACAGACATTGTTCGATGTCGTCAAGATATGCAAAGTTTTGAAACCAGACTATCAGACACTTGTAATGTTGTTCAGGAGCCTAGGAGAAATGAAGGCGGAGGTTATGGTGCTCCATCGGACAGTACAACATGAAAACATAACAGTCAGGTCAAATGAACTGAGCTTCTAAACTTGTGGTGGTGCATTTATCTACGAGACTGTTAACTTTTATGCCAACCTTCCTTTTGTTTTATGGTTGTAATTTGTTTTGTTGCAATACAAAATTTGTTCTTAACGTGCAGCCACCGGCTGAAGAAAATAGCAAGCCATTTTTGTACAGTGTAGGGTGTTCCCTATGTTTGCACTGGTGGCGAACTTTGATGCCCAGTGGATGTAATCTGTGCAATCGCCTTAATAACCTAGCGTTAGTTTCGGGCTTATTTATTTCCTAGTCTTCTTTTTCCCTGGTTTGCTCGTGGCGGCAAGAACCATGGGCCATATACGGACCGTGGTAACCTTGACCCTGCTACAGGCCGTAGGATCTATGGGCCTCCTACGGGTCGTTGGATAAATGGGCCTCCAATGGGCTGTAGAATCGGTGGGCCTCGGCCAGTCGGATAAATGGGTCCACATGGGCCGTAAACGGGCGTAATTGGTATCGGTCCAGCACGGTAACGGGCCGTTAATAGGCTGAAAGACAGCAAAGGCTTAATTCTGTCAAAAGCATAACGGGTCGTTAATGGGTCAGAATATAGGACGGGCTGGAAACAACGCAAAGGGTTAACAGGCCAGAAATGGCCGATTCTAACCACGGGCCCAATTTGGTCAATTAGGGGAACATGCCAGTAATGGGCTGGTAGTAATCGAGGGCCGGAAAGGAGCCCATGAACGTATGGGCCATCAGTAGGCCGAAAGCTAACACGGGCTGGAAACGGCCCATGTGAATAATGGGTCGTTAATGGGTACAAAGAAATTTACTGTTCATTATAGGCCACAGTCACCGTGGGCCACTAAAGGGCCTAAAGATACAAAAGGCCTCATATGGGCCGAAAGACGTCGTGGGCCATACATGGGTGGAAAGTGAAATGGGTTGGTGTTATATTCGACGGCCCACATGATGTTGTTGGGCCAATTTCGGGAAGGACCTAACGGGCGAGGAGTTACCGGGCCGTAAAATGGGCAATATGCAAACAGACCGTTAACAGGCTTTTCTTGGGCCGGCCTGCTAACTTTTGACCAAGTCAAACGGGTCGGCCTTTGTAAGCTAAATGGGCCACTGTTGGACCGTCGCACGTGTCGACATATCATAGGTGCCTATCTGATCCAATGATAAGCTTACACGTGTTTCCTTCGGCTAATGAGAATTTTAGACGCGGAAAATCCCCATTGCTCCGGGCTGTTAACGGGTTACCGGATCCAAAACTGGACCCGTTAGCTTAATGGCGACCCGTTATGGTGGATGCCACGTGTCGGTCAACCTTGACTAAAGCACTTCCATGACGCATCATTCGTCGTCATGGAAGTGAATACTTCCGTGATGATAATTTTGGTATTGTCATGGAACACTTCTATGACAGCTGTCGGATTTCGGGTTCTGCAAACCCTTGATAGGTTCGATATCTGGGTTGCGTGCGGAGATCTCAACCTACCCAGCCTACCTACTCACGATCTTCCTAAGCCTAGCGCGTCGAGCTCAAAGGGACAAAGAGACACAACAGTTTATCCTTGTTCGGTCCACCTTGTGGTGTAATACCCTACTCCAGCGTTTTGGTGGATTGCCTCGAAGGGCTGAGGATGGACTACTATAGTGGATGATCTGGCCTCAAGAGGTGAGGTGTTCTTGAGCTCGATAGAGCTAGTGAGGTGGTTGGATGAGAAGGGATCCGATCTGTTCATCCCCCCTCTTTGGTGGTGGCTAAGTCCTATTTATAGTGGCCTTGGTCCTCTTCCCAAATGTTGGCGGGAAGGGATCCCACAACAGCCAGATTTGAAGGAGGACAAGTAGTACATCCTATCCTGACTAAAGTGGTCTTCGCCTGCGAAAAGCCTCTGGTCGTGACGCTTCGGTGGGCTCGGTGATGACCTCCGCCCTGCCGTCCTGGTGGTCTTAGTATTATTGCACCAGAACGGAAACCATTGGCTGATTCCTCGGGACTCCGTACCTGCCACTTGCCTCCTTTCGACCAAAGGGGAAACTGGCGCCCTCCTGGCGCCCGCCTGGACTTGGTCATCATGGCTCACGTTAGCTGAGCCTCGTGAGGTGCACCATGCATAGAACTCTCCACTCCTTGGGAGCCAGCCTGAGGAGGCCGATCCCTTGGAGGTCTTGGCGGCATCCGCCTCGCGAGGGTCTTGAGTTGTCGATGCTGAAGCTAGGCTGTACCAGGCCATCGATGGAGCCATGCAGTGGGCCGCAAGCAGGCAATTTTGGGTACCCCCATATCCAGAACGCTGACAGTAGCCCCCAGGCACAAGGCGCACTCGGACTTGGCTTCTAGGCGAAGCCAAAGGGCAAGTGCAAAGCGCCGCGGGCCCTAACCCCCTGCAGTCTTGAATGATGCGTGGCGATTGATGGGACGTGGGCGTCTCCACTTCCCCACGCCGCCTCAGCAACCGTTTGACTTGACGAGTCGATGCTTTATGAAGAAGATCATCATTGCGCGAGGTCGTGGAGGCCGGCGGTTGGCCTCCCTCCGACTATAAATGAGGGGAGGGGCAGAGCCCCCCTCGCTCATCTCTTCCTCCATCTTCCGACTGCTTGTTTCTTCTCCTTCTCCATCTTGCTTCCATGGCGCCGATCAGAAGGTTTTCTGTGTCTGAGAAAGGAAAGGCCCCTCTGGAGGGGCCTGATCCTCGCCCGCCGAAGAAGCAGTTCCACATTCCTCACGACGCCTGTGTGAGGCGGGAGATGACCAGGCCTTGGCAATCGAGGCCTCCACTCGGCTTCCACCCTCCTCTGTGCGATCGCGCATGGAATGATGACGTGCGCCACCGAGCTATCCCAAGCGGCGAAGGACGAGTCGCTATTGTCCCGACCGCCAAGCCGCTGACCCATGCTGAGGGTAGCTCGCTTGAGTTCGTTGTGTGGGTGGCGATGCCGCCCGACTCGTGGATCCGGCTCCCGAGGTTCTTCACCGACGAGCTGCCACCGAGGGGGCCACTTGAGTTGTGGCTGCAGCATGCCGGGTGCTGCAGCCTGGCCACCGGAGCTGAGGTTGAGGTGGTGCCCCCTGGGGATGTTTTCACGACCCGCGTATGGGGCGAGGTTGCCCGAGCCTGCCAAGCAGTGGGGGCCCTCACGATCCACTTCGAATAAGACAGCTCCTCCACTCTGTTCTTCAAGGTATTCGACAAGTAGGGTCGGTGGCTGGAGTGCTACCCCAGGGGAAGCAGCCCGCGAACGCGGACGAGGGCACTAGATCTGCCTCCGTCGCCGCCAGCACCTCTTCTGGTAGCAGCGGCGACTCTTGGGAATCTAGCGATTCTCCTGAGCCCAACGGATCTCTTGAGTCCAGCGATGACAGCTACGTTCCACCAAGCTCCCACTGCGGCCGGAGCATGGCAGTGGCTACCACTCGGCGTCGTCGGTGATGTGCGCTAGCCTAGCCGAAGCCTTTCTCCTTTTTCTTCCCTGCGCAGAATTAGAACGAGCCTTGCGAGGCATGTAAGGATCGAAATGTTTTAATCCCGATGTCGCTCTTTTGGTTTTATGATGAAATCACGTGTCCCAATCTGGCATGATCCCCCCTTTCTTCCCCTTAGGTAGCGTAGTGCTCTATGCCGGCGGGACACAGTCCCTAAGGAGGCTTCAGCCGTCGCTAGTATGCCAGGTCGTGATGCCGCGGTCAAGGCTAGGAGGTGAGTAGCCCGAGGTCCGGTGAGAGCTCGTGAGGCGCGATGCTCATAAGGTCCCCCTTGGCGTGGAAGCGGCTGCCCAAGAACGGAAAGGGGAGTAAAATTGCCGGAGTGGGAGTGCGAGACTAGGGCGAGTGGGTTGCGAGTCTCATATCACGGCGCGTGCGACTTTTCTTTTAGCAGGCTCATCATGCTTTCCCTGAGTGGTGCCCATTCATGCATCTGTGGTAGCGTCACCAGGTGGGGCCCGCGATGATTACCCTCTTCCTTGCTTGCCTAGGTGCTCTACGTCCTCGGGTCTCGGCCCTCGAGCAGGCTCAGCCGCCGCTGGTATGCCAGGTTGTGAGGTCATGATCAAGGCCAGGGGGTGAGGGTTGGAGAGCCAGTAGGAGATCTTGAGGCGCAATGCTCAAGAGTCCCGCCTTTAACGCGCAAGTGACTCGTGGGGTAAGGTGGTAGATTAGCCTTGGGTGAACCTGCAGGTTAGCTGGCAGGAGAGATTGCAATTCCTTATGGAGCAGACTGCCTGTCCTGGACCCTTCACAGGAGGGCGAAGGCACCGAGGACTTGGCGAGGTGGTGTGCGCGAGGCGGACCGCGAGCCAGAGCTCGGTCCTTGGGTATGTCAACTTTGCAGGGACGGACCCGAGCACATGCGCCGTGCCAACGTGGGTAGCCCCCATTGCGGGATGGGAAAAGGACAAGATAGCAAACATGAGGAGACCGCGAGGCGGTTAAGATTCTAAGCGAGCAGGTGATGATCATAGATAAGTTCATGAGAGATGGTTAGGCAACTCCGACGAATGCAAAAGGATATATGCCGCAGGGACGGACCCATGCGACTTGGGGATAATGCAGCCTGAGGGGCGCACCCAAACTTAACAAACTGAAAACATGTCACCTGGCACCATTGCCTAAGAGATGTCAGGGTAGCAGAAGACGCGCGCCGCTGAGGCCATCCCTCATGAGCCGCCTTGGCCCGGAGCCTCGGGAGGCTCCGGGGGCCTGGGGGGCTCCTGAAGGTGCATCTCCATGTCCGCCAGGATCACCTAATGCCTGGCCTCCCGAGCCGCCAGGACGTCCCGCATGCAGTGTTGGAACGCCACAGCCGCGCTCGGCGGGCCGAAGGGCGTGCGAATGTAGCTGTGAGGTGGACCCTCGCATCGGCCGATGTGGGACGACCAAAAGAGCTACCGAGATGCGGCCCTGTTGAGCCCTGGGATGTCGATGTAGAGGCGGAACTCCTTACCCTCTCTAGGGCAATGAGCCGTGCCCCATGGTGGGCAGCGATCGCCCTGCAGAACCCTTGCCTCTTGAATCTCCTCGACTGCCTTGCTAAGGAACACCCAAGCGCCTGACGCCTTATACCATGTGCCTTCTCCTGGGAAGCGTACGCTAAAGCATGCCTCCACATGGTGCCCGAGCGCCTCCCTCGCGACGTTGGCTAGGTCTGAGGCCATCCAAAGGAGAGCCCGAGAGGGGCGTCGGGCACGCCTTCCTATGTGATAGGTGAAGGCGCCCCATCCAGGGATGAGAGGCTCAGTGCAGTGCTGTCGGGTGATGCCTTATCGTGAGATCCCTGTCCTAACTGTAGCTGCTTCGTCTTGGGGGCGACCTCAGGAGGGAGGACACCACCCTTGCCTTCAAGGTTCTCAACTGCTGCAGCCTGGTAGGCGCGCTCGAGGGAGCACATCGCATCCTTTTCCTTGCAGGCGACTGTGATGATGTCGCCGCTCCCTAGCCTTGAGGACGTTGTAGCCGTGGTGCGTTGTTGCCATGAACTTGGGTAGTGCTGGGTACCCAAGGATCGCGTTGTATGGCAGACAAATGGCAGCGATGTCGAAGTCAATGAGCTTGTTGTGTTAGTTGTCACGCTCGCTGAAGGTGTCAGGGAGGCGGATCTGCCCTATCGGATGCGTGGAACCGTCGGCCACTCCTGAGAACGGCTTGGTAGGCTGAAGCTGGTGATATGGCACTTGGAGTCTGTTGAACATCTTGACAGAGAGGACATTGAGCCCTGCTCCACCATCGATGAGGGTCTTGGTGACGACCACGTTGCTGATGACAGGCAAGTAGAGCATTGGGAGCGCGCCAGCAATGGCCGTGCACTTGAGCTAATTGGAGGAGCTGAAGGTGATGGCGTATTTGAACCACATGAGCAGGCGAGTTGCCTTGGGCTTGGGGAGCACTGCGTTCACCTCGTGCGTGAACTGCTTCAAGATGAGGTGAGAGGCTGGGGCCTGTGAGCCGCCCAGGATGTAGGATTTGGCTCAAGGCTCCTGGAAGCCCTCAGCCCCCTCGTCCTGGTGATGATCTTCGATCCTTCTTTGTGGTGGAGGCAGTGGAGGAAGAGCAGCATTGACTTGAGGCTGGTCCTCGCGAGGCTGGTCCTTCCAGGAACCCTCGCGAGGCTGGCCCTGCAAGTGGTCCTCCCGAGGCTGGTCCCGCCACTCCTGGTGATGGTCGCGGCCGTCCCAGCATCCTCCAACTCGGCCACCTCAGCGACCGTAGCCTCATTCGTTGCGCTCGGGGCTTCTACCAAGGCGCCCGTCACGGAGGGCCCCGAGCTCCTGGCAGTTGTTGGTGTTGTGGTTGTGGACGTTCTAGAAGACGCAAAACGGTCGGTTGCTCTTGGATGACTCAGGGTGGTTGCAACCGTGCTTCATCTCTGGCTTGGCTGCAAGCACAGCTGGTCCCTTGTGCTTCATATCCTTGGCCTTGGCTTTCTTGTCTTCTGGGTCAGCATCGGGGAACTCGAGGAGGGAGAGGTGTCCCTCCTCACCCCTCGCACACTTGTTCGCCATGTTGAACATCTCCAGGGCTATGCAGAGGTCCTCGTGAATGGCGAGGTCCTCCTTCATCTTGATGTCGCGGATGCCATCAGTGAACGCCTAGACGATGTCCTCGTCCGACACCTTGGGGATCTTGAGGAAAATGTTGCTGAACCGTTGGATGTACTTCTGCAGGGTCTCCCCTGGCTGCTCCTTGATGAGTCATAGGTCACCCGCCACCGGTGGGCAGTCGCGAGTGCCCTGGAAGTTGGCGATGAAGCGGTCACGCATCTCGTCCCAGGAGGAGACAGACCCCACGGGGAGATTTAGGAGCCAGGAGCGTGCGCCATCCTTGAGGGCCATGGGAAACCAGTTCGCCATGATCTTCTCGTCGCCGCTGGCCGCGTCGATGCTCAGCTCGTAGAGCTGCAAGAACTCAGTGGGGTCGGCAATGCCATCATAGCGTGGGGGCAGGTCAGGCTTGAGCTTGCCTGGCCAGACGATGTTGCGAAGCTCCGTGGTGAATGCGCGACTCCCTACTGTGGTCACGGGAGCCTGACAAGGAGGTGGAGCCTGGTCTTGGTGCCCGCGCGCCACCATCATCACAGGTGGCACACGGTCTTGGCGTGGGGGCGCTAGAAGCACATGTGCATCTTCTTGGGGCCGCTGCACCACTTGGTAGCTCGCCTCTTCGCGCGCAGGCATCTGGCACGGCGGGTCTTGCCGCGGTAGCACCCGCCTTGGAACGACGATGGCACCCTGGGCTGGAGGTGGTGGAGGTGCCCCATGAGCCATGTCACCCGCGGCAGGCGGCTGCTGAGGCAGCGAGCGGGCCGGTGCACTGGAGTCTCGGCGGTGCTAATGAGCTCGACGATGCGCTCGAGCCACTCCTCGTAGATGTATTCGACTGGGCGGTAGCGGAGGAGCTCCCGCGCCATGAGCAGAGCAGCTTGCATGTTTGCCGAGCCGCGACGCGCGTGGGAGGATGAAGCAGCTGGGGTCAACGACGGGGTGGTGATGCGCCCGCCACGGCGCACCGAGGGGTGCGGCAATGAAGCTTGCTGCTCGTGGCCAGCAGGGCCCATGGCAGCGTTGGCTGCCGGTGAAGGGGGACGACGAGGACTACCGTCGCCCACCGGAGCTTTCTGAGCGACGGGAGCGGCAAGCGCGGCCCGGCGCTCAGCGCGTGCCCGTCATGTGTCAGCCATGGAAGTGTCGGAGTAGTGGTGGATCGATCGATGGAAGAGAGGATCCGACGCACGCCTACCTGGCGCGCCAAATGTTGGATTTCGGGTTCCGCAAACCTTTGATAGGTTTGAACTCTGGGGTGTGTGCGGAGATCTCAACCTACCCAGCCTGCCTACTCGTGATCTTCCTAAGCCTAGCGCGTCACGCTCAAAGGGACAGAGAGACACAACAATTTATCCTGGTTCGGGCCACCTTGCGGTGTAATACCCTACTACAGCGTTTTGGTGGATTGCCTCGAAGGGCTGAGGATGGACTAGTACAGTGGATTAATTGGCCTCAGTAGGTGAGTTGTTCTTGAGCTCAATAGAGCTGGTGAGGTGGTTGGATGAGAAGGGATCCGATCTATTCGTCCCCCCTCTTTGGTGGTGGCAAAGTCCTATTTATATTGGCCTTGGTCCTCTTCCCAAATGTTGGCGGGAAGGGATCCCACAACAGCCAGATTTGAAGGAGGACAAGTAGTACATCCTATCCTAACTAAAGTGGTCTTCGCCTGTGAAAAGCCTCTGGTCATGACACTGCGGTGGGCTCGGTGATGACCTCTGTCCTGCCATCCTGGTGGTCTTGGTCTTGTTGCACCAGAATGGAGACCTTTGGTTGATTCCTCGGGACTCTGCACCTGCCGCTTGCCACCAAAGGGGAAATTGGCACTCTCCGCCCGCTTGCGCCCTCCTGGCTCCCGCCTAGCCTTGGTCGTCATGGCCCACGTCAGCTGAGCCTCGTGAGGTGCACCTTGCATAGAACTCTCCGCCCCTCGGGAGCCAGCCTGAGGAGGCCGATCCCTTGGAGGTCTTGGCGTCGTCCGCCTCACGAGTCTTGGCCCCTCGCGAGGGTCTTGAGTTGTCGATGCTGAAGCTCGGCCGTACCAGGCCATCGATGGAGCCACGCAGTGGGCCGCAGGCAGGCAAGTCTGGGTACCCCCGTATCCAGAACACCAACAACAGCACATGTGTGACTATCTTTATTCTGTCATAAAATCGTCATGGATTTACATACATGACAGAAAACATGACCTACTGTGACAAACATGTATCATCATGGAAGTGTATTTTTTGTAGTGGTGCGACGCGACGGCCGCACCGCCACTCCGTCACTCACCCCGGTCGTTGCTTCATCTTCCCATGCTGGTCGCGGGCCAGCGAACGCACATGCGGTGCTGCTCATGGTGCGTGAGCTTCTGCGCTACCGTCCGGCCGGACCTCTATGAGGACTGGCTGGACTGCATCGCTGAGATCGTCAGTGCTGCTGGAGAGGCTCCTGCGCCATCCCGTTCGCTGCCTCCCCCGTCGCCCCAGGCGGGTGACATGTCTCATGGCACGCCCCCTCATCCTCTCCGGCAAGATGTCATCCTCGAGCCAAGGCGTGAGGCCCCCAGCGCGACTGCCGCATAGGGCGCCCGCGCGCGATGAAGAAAGTTGCCGGGTTGTGCAGCGGCCCAAGGGAGAGGCGCGTGCGTTCCCAGCTCCCCTGGCACCCCCACGCCAAGACCATGTGCAGCCCGAGGTGGTTACACATGGGCGTCAAGACCAGGCTCCCCCTCCTTGGCGGGCTCCCGTGAGCTCGGTAGGCTGCCAGGCATTCACTCCGGAGCTTCGCCGTGTCGTCTGGCAGGGCAAGTTCAAGCCAGATTAGCCTCCATGCTACGACAACACCACTGACCTAGCCGAGTTCCTCTAGCTCTACGAGCTGAGCATCGAGGTGCCGAGCGGTGATGAAAAAGTCATGGAAAACTAGTTCCCCATGGCTCTCAAGGATGGCATGCGCTTGTGGCTCATGAACCTCTCGGTGGGGTCGATCTCCACCTGGGACGAGCTGCGGGAGCGTTTGGTCGCCAACTTCCAAGGCACCCGCGACCGCGCTCTTGCTGCGGGCGACCTGCGGCACATCAAGCAGCAACTAGGGGAGACCTTGCACAAATACATCCAGCGCTTCACCAACATTCATCTCAAGATCCCCAAGGTGTCGGACGAGGCTATCATCTCAACGTTCACTGATGGCATCCGGGACGTCAAGATGCAGGAGTAGCTCGCTATACACGAGGACATGTGCTCAACTATGGAGATATTCAATATGGCAACCAGGTGCGCGAGGGCAGAGGAAGGCCGCCTCTCGCTCCTCGAGCTCCCAAAGACCGACCCAAAAGACAAGAAGGCCAAGGTGAAGGACGTGAAGTGCAAAGGCCCGGCGGTACTCGCGGTTGAGCCCAAGTTGAAGAGCGGCTGTGATCACCCTGAGTCTTCCAAAGGCAACCGCCCGTTCTGTGTCTTCCACAACATGCACAGCCACAACACCCACAACTGCCAAGAGCACAAGGCCATTCAGGATGGGCACCTTGGCTGCCGCCCGAAGTGCAATACCATGGCTACGACCGTGGAGGAGTCCGCGACAAAGGCCGCTAGGACAACCGTGACCCCCCGTCAGGACTGGCGCGATCAACCTCCTGACGGCCGCTATCAGGGCCAGCCTCGTGACGGCCCATGGCGGGACCAGCCTCATGAGGACCGCCCTCTGGGCAACACTGTCCTCCCTCCGCTGCCACTTCCACCAAGAAGGAACGACGACCACCACCAGGATGATGGGGCCGGGGGCTTCCAAGACCCTCGGGCTATCGCCCGCATCCTGGGTGGTGCTCAGGCCCCCGCCTCCCATCACGTCTTGATGTCTACTACACAACCTTCTTCTTGTAGACGTTGTTGGGCCTGCAAGTGCACAGGTTTGTGGGACAGTAGCAAATTTCCCTCAAGTGGATGACCTAAGGTTTATCAATCCGTAGGAGGCGTAGGATGAAGATGGTCTCTCTCAAACAACCCTACAACCAAATAATAAAAAGTCTCTTGTGTCCCCAACACACCCAATACAATGGTAAATTGTATAGGTGCACTAGTTCGGCGAAGAGATGGTGATACAAGTGCAATATGGATGGTAGATATAGGTTTTTGTAATCTGAAATAATAAAACACAGCAAGGTAACTAATGATAAAAGTGAGCGTAAATGGTATTGCAATGATAGGAAACAAGGCCTAGGGTTCATACTTTCACTAGTGCAAGTTCTCTCAACAATAATAACATAGATAGATCATATAACAAGTCCTCAACATGCAACAAAGAGTCACTCCGAAGCCACTAATAGCGGAGAACAAACGTAGAGATTACGGTAGGGCACGAAACCACCTCAAAGTTATTCTTTCGGACCGATCTATAAAAGAGTTCGTACTAGAATAACACCTTAAGACACAAATCAACCAAAACCCTAATGTCACCTAGATACTCCATTGTCACCTCAAGTATCTGTGGGCATGATTATACGATATGCATCACACAATCTCAGATTCATCCAACCAACACAAAGTACTTCAAAGAGTGCCCCAAAGTTTCTATCGGAGAGTCAAGAACGTGTGCCAACCCCTATGCATAGGTTCCCAATGTCACAAAACCCGCAAGTTGATCACCAAACCATACATCAAGTGGCACATGATATCCCATTGTCACCACAGATAATCACGGCAAGACATACATCAAGTGTTCTCATAAAAGACTCAATCCGATAAGATAACTTCAAAGGGGAAACTCAATTCATCATAAGAGAGTAGAGGGGGAGAAACATCATAAGATCCAACTACAAAAGCAAAGCTCGGGATACATCAAGATCGTGCCATAGATGGAACACGAGAGAGAACACGAGAGAGAGAGAGAGAGAGAGAGAGAGAGATCAAACACATAGCTACTGGTACATACCCTCAGCCCCAAGGGTGAACTACTCCCTCCTCGTCATGGATAGCGCTGGGATGATGAAGATGGCCACCGGTGATGGGATCCCCCTCCGGCAGGGCGCCGGAACAGGCTCCCGAGAGGTTTTTGGTGGCTACAGAGGCTTGCGGCAGCGGAACTCCCGATCTATCTTCTGTTCTGGAAGTTTTAGGGTACGAGAGTATATATGGGTGCAGGGGGTACGTCGGAGGAGCTACGGGGGCCCCACGAGGCAGGGGGCGCGCCCGGGGGTGGGGGGGGGCACCCCCACCCTCGTGGGCAGCCCGTATCTCCCCTGACGTGCACTCCAAGTTCCCTGGGTTGCTTTCCTTCCAAAAATAACTTCTCCAGTTGATTTCGTTCCGTTTTGACTCCGTCTGATATTCCTTTTCCTCGAAACACTGAAATAGGCATAAAACAGCAAATCTGGGCTGGGCCCCCGGTTAATAGGTTAGTCCCAAAAATAATATAAAAGTGGATAATAAAGCCCAATATTGCCTAAAACAATAGATAAAGTAGCATGGAGCAATCAAAAATTATAGATACGTTGGAGACGTATCAAGCATCCCCAAGCTTAATTCCTGCTCGGCCTCGAGTAGGTAAATGATAAAAAAGAATTTTTGATGCAGAGTGCTACTTGGCATAATTTCATTGTAAATCTTCTTAATTGTGGTATGAATATTCAGATCCGAAAGATTCAAGGCAAAAGTTCATATTGACATAAAAATAATAATACTTCAAGCAGACTAACTAAGCAATTATGTGTTCTCAAAATAGCATGGCCAAAGAAAGTTATCCCTACAAAATCATATAGTCTGGCTATGATCCATCTTCACCACACAAAATATTTAAATCATGCACAACCCCGATGACAAGCCAAGCAATTGTTTCATACTTATGACATTTTCAAAACTTTTTCAATCTTCACGCAATACATGAGCGTGAGCCATGGATATAGCACTATACGTGGAATAGGATGGTGGTTGTGGAGAAGACAAAAAGAGAGAAGATAGTCTCACATCAACTAGGCATATCAATGGGCTATGGAGATGCCCATCAATAGATATCAATGTCAGTGAGTAGGGATTGCCATGCAACGGATGCACTAGAGCTATAAGTATATGAAAGCTCAATAAAATAAACTAAGTGGGTATGCATCCAACTCGCTTGCTCACGAAGACCTAGGGCATTTGAGGAAGCCCATCATTGGAATGTACAAGCCAAGTTCTATCATGAAAAATTCCCACTAGTATATGAAAGTGACAAAATGAGAGACTCTCTATCATGAAGATCTTGGTGCTACTTTGAAGCACAAGTGTGGTAAAAGGATAGTAGCATTGTCCCTTCTCTCTTTTTCTCTCATTTTTTATGGCCTCTTTTTTTTATTTGGGCTTCTTTGGCCTCTTTTATATATATTTTTTCGTCCGGAGTCTCATCCCGACTTGTGGTGGAATCATAGTCTCCATCATCCTTTCCTCACTTGAGACAATGCTTTAATAATGATGATCATCACACTTCTATTTTTCTTACAACCCAACAATTACAACTCGATACTTAGAACAAAGTATGACTCTATATGAATGCCTCTGGCGGTGTACCGGGATATGCAATGAATCTTGAGTGACATGTATGAAAGAATTATGAACGGTGGCTTTGTCACAAATACGATGTCAACTACATGATCATGCTAGCAATATGACAATGATGGAGCGTGTCATAATAAACGGAACGGTGGAAAGTTGCATGGCAATATATCTCGGAATGGCTATGGAAATGCCATGATAGGTAGGTATGGTGGCTGTTTTGAGGAAGGTATATGGTGGGTGTATGATACCGACGAAAAGTGCGCGGTATTAGAGAGGCTAGCAATGGCGGAAGGATGGGAAAAAGTGCGTATAATCCATGGAATCGACATTAGTCATAGAGAACTCATATACTTATTGCAAAAATCTAGAAGTTATCAAAGCAAAGTATTACGCGCATGCTCCTAGGGGGATAGATTGGTAGGAAAAGACCATCGCTCGTCCACGACCGCCACTCATAAGGAAGACAATCAATAAATAAATCATGCTCCGACTTCATCACATAACGGTTCACCATACGTGCATGCTACGGGAATCACAAACTTTAACACAAGTATTTCTCAAATTCACAACTGCCCAACTAGCTTGACTCTAATATCACCATCTCCATATCTCAAAACAATTATCAAGCATCAAACTTGTCTTAGTATTCAACGCACTCAGAAGAAAGTTTCACATATCTTGAATACCAAGTATATTAATATTAAGCAAATTACCATGCTATTAACGACTCTCAAAATAATCTAAGTGAATCATGAGAGATCAATAATTTCTTCAAAACAAATCCACCACCATGCTCTAAAAGATCTAAGTGAAGCACTAGAGCAAAAATTATCACGCTCAAAAGGTATAAGTGAAGCACTATGAGCAAAACTACTCCGAAAGATATAAGTGAAGATCAATGAGTAGTCGAATAATTATGCAACTATGTGAAGACTCTCCCATTTAATAATTTCAGATCTTGGTACTTTATTCAAACAGCAAGCAAAGCTAAATAAAAGTACATTGCAAGGATAGCACAACTCATGTGAAGAAGCAAAAACTTAGGCTCAACCGATACTAACCGGTAGTTGTTGAAGAAGAAAGGTGGGATGCCTTCCGGGGCATCCCCAAGCTTAGATGCTTGAGACTTCTTGAAATATTATCTTGGGGTGCCACCCAAGCTTGAACTTTTGTGTCTCCTTAATTCGTCTCATATCATGGTTTCTCTTTTTATCAAAAGCTTCATTCACAACAAACTCAACAAAAACTCGTGAGATAGGTTAGTATAAACCAATGCAAAACCTTATCATTTTCTACTGTAAAAAATCACTAAAATTATTATTCAACATTGCATACTAAATGCCTCTGCATATTTAATACTCCTATCCTCAAAAGAATCATTAAACAAACAAACATATGCAAACAGTGCAAACGTAACAACAATCTGCCAGAACAGTACAGTCTGTAAAGAATGCAAGAGTATCAATACTTCCCGAACTCCAAAAATTACGAACTAACATTCTCACTGTAGTAAATTTATCAGAGCTCAATATGCAAAAATATTCAACATTATACCACTCTCTGACTTTTCTAGGGAATTTTTGCAACAGCGGTAAACTTTCTGTTTTTCAAACAGCAACATGTATGCTGGCAAAATAAGCATGGCAAAGGCTATCCTTGACCTTTTTTATTGGAACTAAAGATGCAAAACATTATTCTAAATAACAGCAAGCAAATACTCACAAAAGAAAATGACGCTCCAAGCAAAACACATATCATGTGGTGAATAAAAATATAGTTCCAAGTAAAGTTACCGATGAACGAAGACGAAAGAGGGATGACTTCCGGGGCATCCCCAAGCTTAGGCTTTTGGCTATTCTTGAATATTATCTTGGGGTGCCTTGGGAATCCCCAAACTTAGGCTCTTGCCACTCCTTATTCCGTAGTCCATCGAATCTTTACCCAAAACTTGAAAACTTCACAACACAAAACTTAACAAAAAACTCGTAAGCTCCGTTAGTATAAGAAAATAAAACAACCACTTAGGTACTTTAATGAACTCATTCTAAATTCATATTGGTGTAATATCTACTGTATTCCAACTTATCTATGGTTCATACCCTCCGATACTACTCATAGATTCATCAAAATAAGCAAACAACACATAGAAAACAGAATCTGTCAAAAACAGAACAGTCTGTAGTAATCTGTACCAAACGTATACTTCTGGAACTCCACAAATCCTACCAAATTAGGACGTCCTAAGCAATTTGTGTACCAATCCAGAGCGAAAAGAATCAGATCAGAAGCACGTTCCTGTGAATTAACAAAACTAAGTTACTGGGTGCAAAAGTTTCTGATTTTCAGCAGGATCAACACAACTATCACCGTAAGCTATCCTGAAGGTCTTACTTGGCACTTTATTGAAACAAAAACTATAAAACATGATTACTACAGTATCATAATCATGTGTACACAAAAAAACAGTACGGATAAATATTGGGTTGTCTCCCAACAAGCGCTTTTCTTTAATGCCATACTAGCTAGGCATGATGATGACAATCATGCTCACATAAAAGATAAGAATTGAAACATAACGGGAGCATCATGAAGCATATGACTAGCATATTTAAGCCTAACCCACTTCCTATGCATTGGGATTTTGTGAGCAAACAACTTATGGGAACAATAATCAACTAGCATAGGAAGGTAAATCAAGCATAGCTTCAAGATTTTCACCACATAGAGAGGAAACCTTATATTATTGCAATTCCTACAAGCATATATTCCTCCCTCATAATAATTTTCAGTAGCATCATGAATGAATTCAACAATATAACCAGCACCTAAAGCATTCTTTTCATGATCTACTAGCATAGAAATTTTACTACTCTCCACATAAGCAAACTTCTTCTTTATGGCATACGTACCATCACAATAATCATCATAGATAGGAGGCATGCTTTCATCATAGTAAATTTGCTCATCAAAGCTTGGGGGACAAAAAATATCATCTTCATCAAACATAGCTTCCCCAAGCTTGTGGCTTTACATATCATTAGCATCATGGATATACAAGGAATTCATACTAACAACATTGCAATCATGCTCACCATTCACATATTTCATGCCAAGCATTCTATGTAATTGTTCTTCTAGCACTTGAGCACAATTTTCCTTTGCATCATTCTCACGAAAGACATTAAAAAGATGAAGCATATGAGGCATCCTTAATTCCATTTTTTGTAGTTTTCTTTGATAAACTAAACTAGTGCTAAAACAAGAAACAAAAAGATTCGATTGCAAGATCTAAAGATATACCTTCAAGCACTCACCTCCCCGGCAACGGCGCCAGAAAAGAGCTTGATGTCTACTACACAACCTTCTTCTTGTAGACGTTGTTGGGCCTGCAAGTGCACAGGTTTGTAGGACAGTAGCAAATTTCCCTCAAGTGGATGACCTAAGGTTTATCAATCCGTAGGAGGCGTAGGATGAAGATGGTCTCTCTCAAACAACCCTGCAACCAAATAACAAAAAGTCTCTTGTGTCCCCAACACACCCAATACAATGGTAAATTGTATAGGTGCACTAGTTCGGCAAAGAGATGGTGATACAAGTGCAATATGGATGGTAGATATAGGTTTTTGTAATCTGAAATAATAAAAACAGCAAGGTAACTAATGATAAAAGTGAGCGTAAACGGTATTGCAATGATAGGAAACAAGGCCTAGGGTTCATACTTTCACTAGTGCAAGTTCTCTCAACAATAATAACATAGATAGATCATATAACAAGTCCTCAACATGCAACAAAGAGTCACTCCGAAGCCACTAATAGCGGAGAACAAACGTAGAGATTATGGTAGGGTACGAAACCACCTCAAAGTTATTCTTTCGGATCGATCTATAAAAGAGTCCGTACTAGAATAACACCTTAAGACACAAATCAACCAAAACCCTAATGTCACCTAGATACTCCATTGTCACCTCAAGTATCCATGGGCATGATTATACGATATGCATCACACAATCGCAGATTCATCCAACCAACACAAAGTACTTCAAAGAGTGCCCCAAAGTTTCTATCGGAGAGTCAAGAACATGTGCCAACCCCTATGCATAGGTTCCCAATGTCACGAAACCCGCAAGTTGATCAACAAAACATACATCAAGTGGCACATGATATCCCATTGTCACCACAGATAATCACGGCAAGACATACATCAAGTGTTCTCTTCCGATAAGATAACTTCAAAGGGGAAACTCAATTCATCACAAGAGAGTAGAGGGGGAGAAACATCATAAGATCCAACTACAATAGCAAAGCTCGGGATACATCAAGATCGTGCCATAGATGGAACCCGACAGAGAACACGAGAGAGAGAGAGAGAGAGAGAGAGAGAGAGAGAGATCAAACACATAGCTACTGGTACATACCCTCAGCCCCGAGGGTGAACTACACCCTCCTCGTCATGGATAGCGCCGGGATGCTGAAGATGGCCACCGGTGATGGGATCCACCTCCGGCAGGGCGTCGGAACGGGCTCCCGAGAGGTTTTTGGTGGCTATAGAGGCTTGTGGCGGCGGAACTCTCGATCTATCTTCTGTTCTGGAAGTTTTAGGGTACGAGAGTATATATGGGTGCAGGGGGTACGTCGAAGGAGCTACGGGGGCCCCACGAGGCAGGGGGGCGCGCCCAGGGGGCAAGGGGGTGGGAGCGCCCCCATCCTCATGGGCAGCCCGTATCTCCCCTGACGTGCACTCCAAGTTCCTTGGGTTGCTTTCCTTCCAAAATAACTTCTCTAGTTGATTTCGTTCCGTTTTGACTCCGTCTGATATTCCTTTTCCTCGAAACACTGAAATAGGCATAAAACAGTAAATCTGGGCTGGGCCTTCGGTTAATAGGTTAGTCCCAAAATAATATAAAAGTGGATAATAAAGCCCAATATTGCCTAAAACAGTAGATAAAGTAGCATGGAGCAATCAAAAATTATAGATACGTTGGAGACGTATCACGTCTTCAAGAAGTTCGCTTGTGAGGTGAACGCGGCCCTCCCAAAGCTCGAGGCGTCGCGTCCCCTCAGGTGGTCCAAGTACTCCATCACCTTCGACTCTTCAGACCAGCTCAAATGCGCGGCCACTGCAAGCGCGCTCCTGATGCTCTGTTCACCAATCGTCAGCAATGTCCTCGTCACCAAGACACTCGTTGATGGTGGTGCGGGGCTCAATGTTCTCTCTGTTGAGACATTCGACAGGCTCCAGGTGCCATACAACCAGCTTCTGCCCACCAAGCCATTCTCAGGAGTGACCGATGGCTCCACCATCCCCATAGGACAGATCTGTCTCCCCGTCACCTTCGGCAAGCGCAATAACTACCGCACTGAGCTCATCAACTTTGACGTTGCTCACATTCACCTGCCATACAATGCCATCCTCGGGTAACCAACCCTCGCCAAGTTCATGGTGGCAACTCACCATGGCTACAACGTCCTCAAGATGCCAGGAAGCTGCGGCATCATCACGGTGGCCTGTGACGAGAAGGACGCGGTGTGCTCCCTCGAGCGCGCCTACTTGGCCGCGGTGGTCGAGAACTCAGATGCTGAGGGCACCACCCATCCTCCTGAGGTCGTCCCCAAGCAGAAGAAGCAGCTCCTCCTTAGGTTCCCTCAGGAGGCTGGGGCATCCGATGATCGCGCTTCAAGCCCCACAGCCTCTTCTGGGGTGCCTTCCCCTCTCGCATAGGAAGGCGCGTCCGGCGCCCCTCTTGGGCTGGGCTTGGGGGCTCTCCTATGGAAGGCCTTTGACCTGGCCAGCGTCACGAGGGAGGCGTTCGGGCACCATGTGGAGCCGTTCTTCAACGCGCGCTTCCGAGAGCAAGGCACAGGGCGCGAAGCACCAAGCGCTCAGGACTTCATCACCAGGGTGATCGAGGACCTTCAGTTGGCGCAGGCCATGCCTGACGAGCGTCGACCTGTGTTGCTCAGTGCAGCTGCCGCCCAGGACATGAGCGGCGAGCTGCGCTTCTGCATCAACATCTCGTTCCTCAACAGGACTGCTTCTTAGGAGCTCTTTTTTCCATCTCGCGTAGGCCGGTGCGGAGGCCATCCCCATAGCTAGGTTCACATGTTGTTCGGCCTGCCGGGTGCGGTTGCCTCGTTCCAGTGCTGCATGTAGGGTGTTCTGGCGGCTCATGAAGCCGGGCGCCAGGCGATCCTGACGGATGAGAAGCCAGAGCCTGCGGAGCCCCTCGGGCCTCAGGAGCCCGCTGGCTCATGAGGAGCAACTTCTGTGGCGCGCATCTCTAGCTACTTCAACACTTCTATCACGACGGTGCCAGGTGACTTTTTAATTTGTTCAGTTGTGGGCGCCCCTATGGCTGCATTATCCTCAAGCTGTATGGGTCCGCCCTGCAGCGTGTATCGTTTTGTGCATCTATCAAAACTGGCCTCGCCTTATCGTGATTATCTACATTATCCCTGCTATCCCATTATTCGTGGAGTCGCCCCGCGTGGCCTCCGCGCATTGCTAACCCGCCTCTAGCTCATTCCGCAATAGGGGCTACTGGCACGGTGACTGTGCTTGGGTCCGTCCCTGCAGCACTAATAAATCTGAGAGACCAAGGTCTGGCTTGCGGCCTGCCCCGCGCACGTCACCTCACCGGGTCCTCAGTGCCTTCACCTTTTCACGGAAAGATCACTGGCAGGTCAACAAGCGTTGTTGCATTCTATGCTTTCTTCCTTCTGCTAACTCGCTGGGACAACCGAAGCCAGGACTGCAGGTCGTGATTCCTCCAAGACACCTTCATGAGGCAAGCTACCCCTTTTTTCTCACAATCCGCTTGCACGTTAAAGGGGGAGCCCCTAAGCATCGCGCCTCTGGGGCCCCTACTGGCCCTCACCACCGGCCTTGACCACGGGACCGCGACCTGGCATACCACCGGCGGCTAAGCCTTGCTCGATGGCCAAGATCCGAGGATGTAGAGCACCCAGATGAGCGAGGAAGAAGGGGTCGGCACGAGTCTTGCCTGGGAACGCCATAACTACCAGAATAAAATTGTACATCACACGAAGGCTGCCCTCGCAGTGCAAGGATAACTATAGATCGCCGAGATAAGTCACCGAACATACGCAAAGTGTGCATCTCACGTTCAGTGTTTCGCCCCTCGTGATCTCGCTAGGGCAAGGATGTTTCCCTTTCACTCTTTCAAGAGTCGCTTGCATGTCAAAGGGGACCTCCTGAGCATCGTGCCTCGGGGGCTCTTATCGGACCTCGGGCCGCTCAACTCCTGGCCTTGACCACGGCATCACGACCTGGAATACCAGCGACGACTGAAGCCTGCCTGGGGACCGGGTCCTGCCGACGTAGAGCACTAAGCTACCGCGAGAATGAAAGGGGGGACGTGCCATAGCAGGGAACGCAAGCACAACATTGATCGGGGACAATAATGTCTGTACAAAAGCACCATAGTTTTTACATACCCTCAGGGGTTCGTCGTGATCTCTTGGAGGGGTGAAACATTCCTAAGGAGGTCACAGCCTCGGCAGCATCACCGGTGGTGCCGGGTTGACGCTGCTACTGAGGTGTGGGCACGGCGGCTCATAGCTGACATCGTTGCTCGTGTCGTGCTCGGAGAAGGCGCTGCTACTGTTGGAGGAGTCGCGGACAAGGCCAAGGGCTTGTTCACCTTTGGCGGCCCTATTGCCGTTATCACCTCCCTTAGGGTAGCACTCCAGGCGCCAACCATCCTCGTCGAAGACCTTGAAGAGAAGTGTTGATGCCCCGTCATACTCAAAGTGGATGGCATGGCCCCCATCCGGGTGGCAGGCGCGGATGATCGTGCCCCACCCTTGGGATATGAAGACATCGTCGGACTCGACGAACTCAACTTCCGCCTCCGAAGCCTGGCCGCAGCATCCGTCATGCTGCAGCCACAGTTCGACGGCCCCCCTCGGTGGTGTCTCCCTCGTGAAAGGCCCCGGGAGGCGAATCCATGTGCGCGGCAGTGTTGCTGCCCATGCCACAAACTCGGGGGCCGTGCCTTCAGCTTGGGTCCGCGAGCGAGGTAGCCCCATGGCCGCCGCCTGCCCTCCTCCACGGCCCCGCTCCCCACGGTGTCGGTCGTCGCTCCCGTGCGTAGGGCCCTGCACGCGAGCGTACACTACAAGAAAATACACTTCCGAGATGATACGTGTTTGTCACATTAGGTCATGTTTTCTGCCATGCATTTACATCCATGACGATTTTATGACAGAATCAAGATAGTCATGCATGTGCTGTCGTAGAAGTGTTCCATGACATTACCAAAATTATCATCACGGAAGTGTCCACTTCCATGACGATAAATTGCGCGTCGTAGAAGTGCTTTCATCAAGGGTGACCGACACGTTGCATCCACCGTAACGGAACGCCATTAAGCTATCGGGTCCAGTTTTGGATCCGATAACCCGTTAACAGCCCAGACTAATGGGGATTTTCCACGTGTAAAATCATCATTAGTTGGAGGAAACACGTGTTGCCTCATTGTTGGGACAGATGTCATCCACTCATTGGACAGGAGGCTCCTATGATAGGTCGACATGTGGCCCGGTCCAACAGTGGCCCATTTCGGTGAAAAAGGCTAGCCCAGTAAAAATTAGCAGGCCGGCCCATATAAGGCCTACTTGTGTCAGGTCCATTTAAGCCCACGGCCCATATGAGATGTGCCTAATTGGCCCATCAATGGCAATGGCCCGTTAAAGATTTGACACCATTGCAACCCATCGTCAGTTCGAGCCCATTAATAGCCCGCTATATATTTGGGCTCAATATCGGCCCGATGGGATTTCGGCTTGTTAATGGCCCATTCAAGGGATGGGCCAATTTTCAGGATTTACATCTTTCGGCCTTTTAGCGACCCATTTAATTGTTGGGCTAATTTCCGGCCCGCTGTGTCTTTTGGCCTGTTGACTGACCATAAATCAGTTGGGCCATTTGTAGTCGGACCTGAGTTTTGGCCTTTTAGCGACCCATTTAAGTGTTGGGCCAATTCCCAGCCCTGTGTGTCTTTCAGCCTGTTAACGACCCATAAATGAGTTGGGCCATTTGTAGTCGGACCTGAGTTTTGGCCTTTTTACGGCCCATGCCCTTCATGGTCCAATACTAGCTCGGTTTCTCTTTCGGCCTGCCAAAGGCCCACAACACAGTTGGTCCATTTACAATTGACCTGACTTTCGGCCTCTTAGCGGCCCATGCTCTTCATGGTCCAGTACAAGCCCGCTGTCTCTTTCGGCCTGCTAAAGGCCAACAGTATAGTTGGGCCATATGTAGCCCGACCTTAGTAACGGCCCGTTAACGGCCCGTGAAACCAAATGGGCCCACATGTTGCCTTCTTTGATGTCAGCCTATTAATGACCCAGGAGGTAAGAGGGCCGACCATTAACTTTCATCCTGGTTACGGCCCACTAACTTAATGGGCCCACTAAAGTTCGTACATGTCTTTATGCCAAATTAAATAATTTGAGCCCATTACGATGAGCAATTATGCACAGTACCAAAACCATTCCAACAAAGGTATGGCATACAGGGGAAAACGTTGCACATCCAGCATATATTACAGGAAATTACATCCACTAGGCAATCAAAGATTGATGCCAGTGCAAATAAATGAACAGAACCTAACGATCTACAACGTCACAATCTGCAACCTCAGCACGGATGAAGCCCATAAGCATGTGGGCAAGTTCTTGCTGATTTGCTACACTGTCTCTGAAAACATTGATCAGTTGTTGTTGCGCACGAATCTTCACCTCCGATTCCTCCACCATTTCCATCATTGCTTCAGCCATTAATTGGTTCACAAACATACATTTTTTCTGCTGCATTCGAGACAGAGGATACGGAATAGATTCAGATGGCGATTTTGGCAGGCTTGTATTATTGATAGTGGAGAGTGTCTCGACCACTACATCATAACGTAAATTAGGAGGGGAAGCAAACAGTTTAATCATGAGTTATTGCCATATTACCTGGCCTAGATTTATCGGAAAGAAACAATGGAGTTGGCTTGCTGTTTCCAGGGTTAGTATTCTTATCTTCAGCAGCATGGACCAAATTAACACACTAGCATTGCTATCATTGGCCAAGTCAGATAATAGGAAAGCAACATTGACATAATGATCGTTTGGGCAACTAGCCTACACCAAATTAACAAAATATGGCACATCAATCATCAGCTAGGTAAGGTAATACGAAAGAAACATTGACACAATGAATGAATGGGCAACAAGAGCAGCACTACAATTCAGTAATGTGCATGATATGAGATAGTACACTCATCCAGCTCAGTATGCAAAACTACCAGGCAGTTTTCCTTACAAAAATAATCATTGGCGCCTTTACAATTTTGCTACAACTAATTTTAGATCAGATAAAGGTTGCATTCACGCCGATTAACAAAATACATGCTGATGTAAAAATATAGTGATATACAACAGGTACTTACATCAGCATTGGAGCACAGAGAATTCCCGCGATATATTTTCCTCGAATACAATCCCAATGGAGGAAGTCTTCTACCATTTAACCTTATTTTCTAAAAGAGAGATGGGTAATAAACATGTAGAAAATATGATCAGAATGCTACAAAATTTCATGATGCGAGGATACACACACACTTCTTAGAATGGAGTTGACATTCTTTTGCTAGACTGGAGCGGACTAGTTCTTTAGCCACTAGAATTTGCTTATTATCGGTGGGAGTTGGGTTTCTCTGTGCTGGGGCAGTATCTATGAAAAATGGAGTTGGTGTATTATCTCCTGGCGTTTGGATCTTTTACAAAGACATGGTTTGTAACCCTTCAGATGCTAACATAGCCATATTCCCCTTGCATGCCTTATATAGAAGAATAGTGCTTCAATTATAAAACATGCTACAACAGAGATGGAATAGGTACTGAATAACAGAAAGGCATGACATATTGACATGTATTCCCTCCATCCGGAAATAAATGGATGGGTCCAGGCGTATTTCAGTTCTAGATACATCCAGTTTTATCCATTTCTGCGACATGTAATCTGGACGGAGGGAGTATTATGTAAGAGCTAGGGATACGATAGGACAACATAGTAAAAAACACTAAAAATCCACTGTGGAACCAAAGTATACAAACCCACTGATATGAGATAGTACACTCATGTAGCCCAGGATGCAAAACTACCAGGCAGTTTTCCTTACAAAAATCAACATTGTGGTCTTTAATCATACATTTTGCTATGACTAAATTTAGATCAGATAAAGGTTGGATTCATGCCGATTAACAAAATACATGCTGATGTAAAAATATAGTGATATACAATAGGTACTTACATCTACATTGGATCACAGAGAATTCTTGCAAGAATCTTTCCTCACAGACGATACCAGTGCAGAAATTCTTCTATCTGTTAAGCTTATTTTCTAAAAGAGAGATGGGTAAGAAACATGTAGAAAATATGATCAGCATGCTATGAAATTTCATGATGCAAGGATACACACTCGCTTCTTAGAATGGAGTTGACATGTTTTTGCTGGACTGGAGCGGACTAGTTCTTTGGCCACTGGAATCTGCTTATTATTAGTAGGAGTTGGGTTTCTCTGTGCTGGAGCAGTATCTATAAAAAATGGAGTTGGTTTACTATCTCCTAGCGTTTGGATCTTTTGCAAAGACCTTGTTTGTAACCCTTCAGATTCTAACATAGTCGTCTTCCCCTTGCATGCCTTGTATAGAAGAATGGTGCTTCAATTATAAAACATGCTACAGCAGAGAGATGCAATTGGTACTGAAGAATAGAAAGGCATGAAATATTGACATGTATTCCCTCCATCCGGAAAAAAATGGATGGGTCTAGGCGTATTTTAAGTTCTAGATACATCCTTTTTATCCATTTCGGTAACATGTAATACGGACGGAGGGAGTATGGTGTAAGAGCTAGGGATACGACAGGACAACACAGTAAAAAAACACTAGTTGAATGTAAAACTTTATGCTAGCGGAAAGAAAAAACTAAGATGGCATTGCAACAGAGCACTACAACAACACTTCAATGTAAAAAAACATGGTATGGTAGACAGATGAAGTACATACTGATGAATAACAATGCATAAGATATTCAGAAGCATGATGTCCAAATTAAGTAGATGGCATTGCGATAGAGTAGAATGACAGTACTTGAATTTGAAAACATGTTATCATGAATGGAATAGGTACTGAAAAACAGGAAAGCATGACATATTTACATGCATGATCAGCGTGATACGCCCATGGCATTGCAACAGAGTAGATACACTCCAGGACATTATATGCATGTTATACCCATATCACGGGCCAAGATAGAGGAAGGACCTTGTGGGGTGAAGAGGATTCATCATCTTTTAGCAAGTCTTCTGAAGAACTCCCTTTACATGTTCCATCATATTGGGTATCATTGACATCAAGTTTATTGGCCTTTACGTTGCTCTGTGAGGTTCTTGTGGATATATCAGTGCGTGCAATTATATCTGACGTGCATGGAAGACAACTAGTAGTTAGAATTATGTAATGAGTGCCTATAGGAGATGACATAAATAGTAGGACTGGGGTTAACTAGTAGCAAAAGGTCTCAAAAACTAAAGGGAGAACACAAATGAAAGCTAAAAAATATGTATCATTTGTACTCGAGATTAACTAGATGGCACACACAAGTATTAAAGAACAACATAGGTAATACTAGAAGTGGTATAATACTATAATCACCAGCCTGTGGGATAGCATTGGCTGATGGATGATAACTATGGAACAACATTACCTAAAGAACAAGTATCTTAGCTGAACTATGGAACAACATTAACTCCTGAACAAGACCCGTAAGACATCAGCATGAATATACAGTGAATTGTGATAATCTATTTTCCATGCTTAGATGAATAACAAAGCCATAAATGTTGCACACAAGTAAGATGAGGGTACAACCAATCTAGCCGCCATCCATAGGAGTGAGCATCATGTGCTGACTTATCAATGGCCCTGCAGTTTTTGTGGCTATCCATGTTAGGCACGCACATTCGATGTAGGGAACTGTTGAGTGGGGACTATAGCTCCCTTCTGGTGTATGCTTCCCTTGTTGGAGCAGCTGGCGTGAGTCGGTAGACGGTGTGGCTGAAGATGCAGATAACGCATAATGTTAAGAACGACACATCTCTTTGATCTGAAGAAATACCCTAAGAGATCAATAGTAAGGTGCGAGAGTGATCACATGTCTGTTGACTGAAGACTAAATTGGGGTCACACGATTTTTTATTTTGGTACTGTCCGATCTACGTCGGATGGCTTGATGGCCGTCTTGTGCCTCCCGGCTGATATTGTTCGGAATCTTCCTTGAAGAGCCAGTGACCAATGGCAGAGAAGCCTGCCTCCGCCTTCCATGGACCCGACCAAAACCCCGCTCCCCGCCCCACCGCACTGCCGTGGTTGCACCGCCCCCGGGCCAATCCACAAAGACTCACCGTCATCCAGATCCGGCGGCGGCAGTACCTTCAACCCACGCAACTCTAAGATAGCCATCTAAGCGCTGCTTCCGCGACGAACTTGCGCCCCCGCACCCTTACGTTAGACATCTGCCAACCGGCAGCCTAGGAGCTCCGCCACCTCAAGGGGTGATGCTTCCCATTGGGAATCGATTGGCCCAGAATAAAAATTCAGACAACTGACGCCTAAATAAAGTGATTTGGGATGAGGGTGCGACCTATCTGGCGGCATGGTGAAGTAGGCAACTCGAGATGCTGAGTCGATGAGGCCGGCGCGGTTGCGGTGGCGACAGGCAGCAGTGAAGCAGAGATGTCACGACAGTTGACGGCTACGGGGAAGCAGCATCGGGACTCTGGACGTATCCGAAGTTGGAGCCGCTCCGGCGTCGTGAACAACGGAGGGGGTGAATCGGCTCCGATATGGTTCACGCGGCCGTCGTCGAGGCAGCTCCAGCAGCACGGAGCAAGAGGCACACGACCTAGTGCACGACGGCAAATGGACAACGTCTCCGACATTAGGGAGGAAGACGTTTGTGAAATTGGTGCGGTGGGGGCGCCATGGAGGAGGGGCTGAGGTTTCGCGGCTCGGGAGAAGGGAGCTTTCGGGGAGAAGGTGATTTGGCACCCACGAGGTATGAATGGGGAGGGAATTGGGAGGGGAGTGGAACCATGTCTTACGGATGCATTTGTCTGAAATGTGGGGGGGGGTTACAGTTATACCCCTGCCTTTAGGCTTATCGGCTTGGGTCTTTGTACTGAGGGTCGGGGATAGTACAGTAACTTTGCTTCTCCCCAAATAGTGGGCGGGAGCGATCTCGGGTGAGGGTGTGTTTTGAAATATGGTGGACGCGAGCGATTTCGGGCGAGGAGAGCATGTTTTGAAATAGTGGGCGCGAGCTATCTCGGGCAAGGAGAGTGTGTTTTGCCGACCATGGTTTATGAATTATTCGGCACATGTCAGTTCGGCCGAGGAGAAGGTGCGCTTGGATGAAGTTACGAACCTACCCTCGATGTACAACGGGCCAATTGATGCGTGTCCCACATGGGCCAGTAATTTTGCGTCTCCCATTTATTTGCTTGGGCGAATTCCACTGAGTAGAGGGTGTTTAACGGTTCATTCAAATTTTGGGAGAACGAGCATCCACGTCTACCTTACGAAGTCGATTCAAATCAAATTTTGAAATATTAGCTTGCCACTTCTTTTTTAGATGGAGAGATGATGCTCAGGAGTAATGTGTTTTTACATGCTCGTTGCTAGCGATTTACTATATGACAAATAGTTGACCCACTCAAAAACGGGAATCAAACCCAAAATGAAATATCTTGATTCAGTGAAATAGCTCCTTCACCAGATCAAAATAGTGAACTAAATCCAAAATTGAACACCTCAAATGAGTAGCATGTTGTATAGTATTATAGTACTCGATGAACATGTTGAAAGTCAAATTAATGAACTTGTTTGATATACGCATATCTCCATTCATGTGTGATTGCAGACAACATGTTCTCCAATTTATTTGAATGCAAGTTTATATCGAAACATGGTTTATATCAGTCTTTGCTGCCTAAAACGCGACCTCCCCCTCTCCCCGACTCCTGCTCTCTCTCTCTCTCTCTCTCTCTCTCGCACAATCTTCAGTTCTGTCGCACGCATCCAACACACAAACCTTGTTGGTCCCTCTCCCTCTCCCTCCATCTCTCTCTCTCTCTCTCTGACAATCTTCAGTTCTGTCGCACGCATC
>NC_057807.1:146391399-146392349 GCF_018294505.1 Triticum aestivum
ACCCAGGTGGTGACCCTGAGCTTGTGATGGACCACGTAGTATAGTTAGGCTTTCAAGCCTCTTTTATTTTACTAGTTGTCTGTACCCAGACAAAGTACTTCCGCTGTTGGCTTGTATGACTGTATGACTTGTATGTTGGGTCGTGAGACCCGTACCTGTGTGTATGATATGTATGGCTCCCTGAGCCTTAAATAAAGTACTTGTGTCATAGAGTCATGTTGTGATGCTTCGTTGTATTTGCACATATCGAGCATATTGTGTGTATGATTGAAATGCTTGGTATGTGTGGGATCTGACTATCTAGTTGTTTATCTTTAGTAGCCTCTCTTACCGGGAAATGTCTCCTAGTGTTACCGCTGAGCCATGGTAGCTTGCTATTGCTCTGGAACACTTAGGCTGGCCGGCATGTGTCCTTCTTCGTTCCTGTGTCTGTCCCTTCGGGGAAATGTCACGCTTTGAGTACCGGAGTCCTGTTAGCCCGCTATAGCCCGGTTTACCGGAGTCCTGCTAGCCCAGTGCTACAGCCCGGACCCACTTGCTGATGACCGACACGTTCGAAGCTGGGTCATGGATGCCTGTCCCTGTAAGTCTGTGCCACTTTGGGTTTACGACTAGTCATGTCAGCCCAGGCTCTTTATCATATGGATGCTAGCGACACTATCATATACGTGAGCCAAAAGGCGCAAACGGTCCCGGGCAAAGGTAAGGCGACACCCGTGGGAATACCGTGCGTGAGGCCGCAAAGTGATATGAAGTGTTACCGGCTAGATCGATGTGACATCAAGTCGGGGTCCTGACATGTCGCACGCATCCAACACACAAACCTTGTTGGTCCCCCTCTCTCTCTCTCTCTCTCTCTCTCTGTGACAATCTTCAGTTCTGTCGCACGCATCCAACACACAAACCTTGTTGGTCCCTCTCTCTCTCTTTCTTCCTCTCTCTCTCTCTCT
>NC_057807.1:146392449-146393149 GCF_018294505.1 Triticum aestivum
AGAGTCATGTTGTGATGCTTCGTTGTATTTGCACATATCGAGCATATTGTGTGTATGATTGAAATGCTTGGTATGTGTGGGATCTGACTATCTAGTTGTTTATCTTTAGTAGCCTCTCTTACCGGGAAATGTCTCCTAGTGTTACCGCTGAGCCATGGTAGCTTGCTACTGCTCTGGAACACTTAGGCTGGCCGGCATGTGTCCTTCTTCGTTCCTGTGTCTGTCCCTTCGGGGAAATGTCACGCTTTGAGTACCGGAGTCCTGTTAGCCCGCTACAGCCCGGTTTACCGGAGTCCTGCTAGCCCAGTGCTACAGCCCGGACCCACTTGCTGATGACCGACACGTTCGAAGCTGGGTCATGGATGCCTGTCCCTGTAAGTCTGTGCCACTTTGGGTTTACGACTAGTCATGTCAGCCCGGGCTCCTTATCATATGGATGCTAGCAACACTATCATATGCGTGAGCCAAAAGGCGCAAACGGTCCCGGGAAAAGGTAAGACGACACCCGTGGGGATACCGTGCGTGAGGCCGCAAAGTGATATGAGGTGTTACCGGCTACATCGATGTGACATCGAGTCGGGGTCCTGACACTCTCGCTCTCTCTCTCTCTCTCCCTGTCTCTCTCTCTCTCTCTCTCTGACAATCTTCAGTTCTGTCGCACGCATCCAACACACAAACCTTGTTGGTCCCTCTCCCTCCA
>NC_057807.1:146396384-146397950 GCF_018294505.1 Triticum aestivum
GGGGGGGGGCTGGCCCCACCTGTCATCGACCCAGAGAGGGGGGGGTCCCGCCGTGGTCAACGTGGTCAGACCCACCGGCGGCTTGACGCCGGCGAGGCCAGACGCGGTGGTGCGCGTCGGAAACCAACTACAGGGGCTCTTTTGGCGCGCAGGGAGCAGCTACGGGGAGAGGGTGGAGTGGCGCATCCAACGGTGGCGGTGGCGGAGGCTGGGGTGGCCGGAGCTGCCGGCGGCGACCTCTTTTGCGGCTGCCGGAGCTCGGGTGGGTGCGGGATTAGCGCTGCGGCTTGCAAACAAGCTAGCTGCCACGCTAGCGTTGCTCCACGGGTCGTTGCGAGTGCAACGGACGCACGCGCGGGGCCATTTGGTCACCGGGGCTTCGCCGGCGACGAGCCCGTGCGGCGGAGCGTTTCGGCTCCGGTGGAGGAAGCGGCCAGGGGGCGAATTAGTCAACGAGGCATGGGGAAAACGATGCAGCGGCTCACCGCGGTTCTTCTGGTGCTGCTGGCGAGGCAGGGGAGGCACGGGGTCCGGCGAATCGACGGAGGGGAGCTTCGGTGGCCGGCGACGGAACGGCGATGGTGGCGGCGTTGCAGGGCTTCCAGAGGGCCGTGGGTCGGTGGGGAGGAAGGAGGGGGTCGAGGCGGAGCTCGTGGGTGTGTTGGAGAGGCTAGGGGTGGCCGGTGGCCACGAGAGAGCTCGTCGGCGGCGGCGGGTGTGTTCGGTGGCTGCGCGCGAGAGAGCCAGAGGAGGAGAGGAGCTCGGGGAGAGAGTGAGAGGCCTGGGGGGGTGCGTGGCGTCGCGGACGGGGTCCAGGGCAACGAGAGGAAGCAGGAGGTGGCTAGGGGGGAAGCAGGAGGTGGCCGAGGCAGCGTCGGCGAGCGCCACGCCTCGCCTCTGTTCGTCCTCCTGGCAGAGGAGGAAGAGGACAAAGGAGGAGGAGGTGGGCTGGGCCGGCTGGGGGAGCTGGGCCGGTGGTGGCGCCAGGTAAGGTTTCTCTTCTCTCTCTGTCCTTTTCTAATTATTTCAGTTTTCTATTTTGCAGGTTTGTTTTGAATTTGGTTTTGAAACCAATTCAATTTATTTTGCTTCTGACAATATTTTTAGGAGCTAAAAGAATTAAAACAATGCTCCACAAAATATTTCAGAATTATTGGACCTATATTTATTTAATAGTAGATATAAATCCAATTCAAATAATTATTGATTTAATTCAAATGCCCAAATTAAATGTTTCTGACACACCAAAAATATTGGTTTGGATTTTACCTCTTGCCAATATTTCCAGAGGATATCAGGAACATTTTCTTGGACACATTTGAGAAGATTTAATTGTTGGTTATTTTTAGAGGTTTCTGAGGCTTTGAAAATTCCTCAATTCCAATTTCATTTGAATTTAAACATGATGCAGCAAGAGGTCTAGCCTAGTGCATTACCAGAAGCTAGGGATGTGACACAAACCTTGTTGGTCCCTCTCCCTCTCCCTCCATCTCTCTCTCTCTCTCTCTCTCTCTCTGATAATCTTCAGTTCTGTCGCACGCACCTAACACACAAACCTTGTTAGTC
>NC_057807.1:146400520-146401680 GCF_018294505.1 Triticum aestivum
CTCTCTGATAATCTTCAGTTCTGTCGCACGCATCCAACACACAAACCTTGTTGGTCCCTCTCCCTCCATCTCTCTCTCTCTCTCTTTCTCTCTCTCTGTGTGTGTGTGGGGGGGAGGGGGGTCTTTGTAGTTCGCATGCATATATACTCCATGTATAGGTCTCTCTCGCACACTATGTATGATTCTCTAGTCCATGATAGATATCTTGGGTGCACTCATCATACGCACAAAAATTCCTTGGCTCGTTGCCCGTAATTATCTCACGCACCACTCTATCATCTTGGAGCTCTTCCCACTCTCTCAAGCTCTCCATCTACCTGGGTCACACATACACATGCATATCTCACTCGCACTCGATAGACCCATCTAAAACTATATCTCTCTCCCTTGTTCTCTCCCATCTCACAAACAGACACACACACAATCTTATGCCTAGCTAGCCAAGTATAATGGTCTCTCACTTAATTGTAGGCACACGCAGTCCCCGCTATATGTATATGACTAGCTAATCTTAGTCTCCATCAGAAACATGTGCATGGTCTATCTCGATTTCTCTCGGGGCATCTTTCTATCGCGCACGCACCTCCCTCGATCTCCCAACCATATAGTCCCCTCACGATCTCGAGGGGATCTGTATCACAAACACACCCTCTCTCCCTCCCCATGCGTCCATGTTCTCCATGTCACTACTAGGGAAAACCTTATACACAGAATGTTACCAGTAGCGCTGTACAAAATCATACGCTACTGCTACTCAGTAGCAGCGCGTGTAAATAAACCGCACTATTGCTATGACTTTAGAAGTAGCGCGTACTAGCAAAAAGCGCTACTGCTATGTTTGAACTGGGCGCACATGGCTAGCCCAACCTAGCAGTAGCGCGTATACTGGCCCAGCGCTACTGCTACTCTCCTTAGCTGTAGCGCGCTTACGTGTAAGGCGCTACTGCTAACGGAAATAAAATATAGTGAAAAACAAGTAGAAAAGTAAATGAAAATGAAAGAAATATAAAAAGGAGAAAGGAAAAAAATAAAATGTAAAGAAAGATAAAAGAAAAAAGGAAAAAGGAGAAAGGAATAGCAGTAGCGCGTTTCCAAAAACGCGCTGTAGCTAACTTAGCTATAGCGCGTTTTCGGAAACGCGCTACCGTTACGTTTCACTT